>NW_005872024.1:21990-131797 GCF_000147115.1 Myotis lucifugus
CTTTGTTGAAAATAGCAGAATGGCAGCAAATGAGAGTTTCTACTCTGTTTCTAGGTAACCCATCAATGCAAAGTACATTTCTTTTTTTTTCATTCACATTTAAGTAAAGCATAGAAGCCCATCTGTCCAGAGGTTTATAGAAGGGATTTATGCATTTGGAAGAGGTTAGACTAAATGCTCTTCCTCTTTCTCCCAAACCAAACACTCTTTAATTTTATGATCATTAAATTGATACTATTTTTTTATTTATCCAGTTAACTTGAACGATAAACTGTATATTTATGAATAGTTGGCACATGATCTATGTTTCTGGCAAGATGGTGAACTGACCAGGTCATTCATCTAATACAAGCAACTGGAGGTTAAAATTGAATATGCAAATTATGCTTTTATTCTTTAATACTGAACCCGCATTATGTATACATGTGATTTCATAGCACCTAGTATTACTGTGTATACTAGCAGATATTATTATTAGAAATGATACTATTATTTGTGAAATGCCTCCAATTGATGAAATGCATTTTATAAGTGGACTTTTCTTATTTAATTCTTGCATTAGTTATTTCTAATTTACATCTAATTTCTAGATGTAATATAATATAGTTTATATTCTTGCATGTTAAAAAACTCATATTCCTTCTAATTAAAACACGCATTCTCCTAATCTAGCCTTTCTTCATGGTTACCCTCATTTCATGATTTAATTCATTTACTTGTTTTTGCCGCTTGCAAGCTGTTCATATTTTTACTAAACATTGCATGCCTCAGAGAATAAATAATGCTAATCTTGCCAAATCCAGTGGATTTACAGCCACTGGCAAGTAGCTAGTTGCAAGGTTGATTTACTATATTTTAGACACATGAGCTGCTGAATAAAACAACCAGAAGAACTATTTTGTTTTTAAGTAGGTTTTAACAGCCTTATATCCTAACCAAATAAATGTAACCAGTTATTGAAACATTACCTCAGTTTAATGATATGCAAAGGGAGTTCAAAATATAAAACCCCTTTTTTTTTCTTATTTTCTGAATTTCTTTCATTGACCAATTGCTCTTTATGTATCATAGTTCTTTTGTGTCTACAACCCTTTTTAAATTACTGGCGCTTTGCTATTTCTAATCCAAATAAAATAGCACTAATGCCCTATGAAGGAGGCCTGGCTGAACTGTCTGCCTTACCAAATGCCACTTTATTTATCTGTTGACACACGGAGGGGGTGATTCAGCTCCTTGTCCGGAAAAAATAGATCCTCACAGTTAATTACCTAGCATGTTAAAAATATGCACACACACACGCACACACACGCACACGCACATGTACACACACACATGCACATACACACACACACACCAAAACCAAAGTTTGCCAGATTGAAAATATTCCCGACAGGTGGGAAGAGGGGGAAGGAACAGGTTCTTTCAGTATACTTCTGGATCTATTTTAAATACGTAACAATAGTTGAGGAATTATTTATTCTTAATGTGTTTACCTGAAGAAACTGCATAAGCTCAGTTAATTAGATGAAGATGGAAGGAGTAAAGATAGGCATATATTACGGGATCCATGCAAAAGCCAAGATAAACACACTCAGTTTTACAAGTCCAAGTAAGAACACAAGTTATTTCTAAAATGCTTCACCTTTGCCATGTATTATTTAATCACTAAATCAGCAAGTACTTATGTGATCACTAAGTCTCAGGGATTCCAACGCTGAGAAGTTCAGCAAAGAGCCACACACCACAGTGCCACTGCCCGCATGGACAACTTTGTAACAAGTAGAGTCCAGAGTTTTGGAGGTACATTAATATATTTGTTCTTTATTCATCCCTTACAGATTATTCTAACATGTGCTATTGCTCAACACTTCTATTGATACTAAGAAGAAAATATATCCTCGAAAGAGATGATGAGAAGAGAGAAGTTACGATGAAATAGCAGCATGGGGGAGAAATCAGCATTAGGCTAATAATATCTAAAGACCTTATAAGCATTATCTCATTTTCTTCTAACAAGAACCACAGATGTTTCATTATTATGATAGTACAGATGAAGTAATTACCATACATTTATTAAGCAGTGGAACCAAGTTTTGGAATCATCCTTTTATTATTCTTGAGTATAAGAACCTAATAATTTTAAATGCCTTACTATTTAGAATTCAACTGTAAATTTCAATTTAAAGCTCATTGTAAATTCTAAACCCAACATGAGTGGAGAACTTTAAAAGATATATTGTCTCTTGGGAGCAGAGATCGCTATAAAAGTATAAAATGTAGTTTGATAGGAGCAGACAGGAATTGGAAATTTTATAACCTAATTAATCAAGCCCTGAGCAATCTAAACTTGACTTGAGGTGAGTTTTCTGTGGATGATTGTGTATTCCAAAGTACACCAAGGAGACACTTGGGCATTTTTTAAAATATAGGCATGCCAACAGTAAGCATGATTATATTCACTGAGGAATCCCAAAGGGTCTGTTCTCTAAATTTCCTTGGAAATTCTAAGAGCTATTTTCCTTCAAATCCTCCAAAATGAAATTATAAAGTATGCTATACAATAAAAGCTTAATATGCAAATCGACCGACCCATGGAATGACTGACAGAACAACCAGTCGCTATGACACGCACTGACCACCAGGGGGAAGACACTCAATACAGGAGCTCCCCCCAGCCCACAGGCCCCAGGCCAGCCAAGGCAGGTGCCAGTGGGGGCCCCCCGATTTCCTCACAGGTTTCCCTATAAATCGGCCCTGATTGCCGGCCAGGCTAGGGACCCTACCTGTGCACAAATTGCATGCACCAGGCCTCTAGTTGAATTATAAAATTCAGAGCCTTATCAAACTACATTTATACTTTTATAGAGATCAGACATTAAAATGTATTATATTTCTTAATTTTAAATGGGTTATTACCATTTTAAAATTATGTATCTAAATTATGTCATTAAATGACCTGTTTAAACATGTCAGAGAAATGAATCATTTTTTTTATTTAATGAAACTTAAAATAACTGCATTCAGCAAATCCCAGGCAGTGTTAGAATGATTTGTTTTATTTATTTACTTATTTATTTAAATATATATTTTTATTGATTTCAGAGAGGAAGGGAGAGGGAGAGAGAGATAGAAACATCAATGATGAGAATCATTGATCTGCTGCCTACTGCACGCCCTACACTAGGGATCGAGCCTGCAACCTGGGTATATGTCCTGACCAAGAATCAAACCATGACCTCCTAGTTCCTAGGCCAAGGCTCAACCACTGAGCCATGCCAGCCAGGCGGAATGATTGCTTTTATTTCTAAACTTACTTTGTGTTAGATTCAGTGCACTGACTTTAGATGGAGCATCTCCATGCTCAGTCTCTCCTCAATCATGAAATAGCATGGCCCCTGCAAAGAGCTGGAGTAGATGAGACTTAATCTAGAGATTGCCCAGGTGCAGTAGAGAGGTTCAGAGGTGAGCTACATATGGAATTGGAGCATTCGTTTCCTCACCTGTAAAATGAAAATAACCTGCATACTTTTCAAGCAAGTTTTCAAGCAAGCAGAGATGATATCTGTAATGTGACAGACATGTAGTTTCCAATAGCGTGGTAGCATGTAAGTGGTAGACAGTATTATTTATAATCTTTTTTAAGTCACTTTAAATCATCTTATTATGTTGATATGATTAATGTTAGTCATTTTTCATATTTTTATTTTGTCAAATTGAATGACTGCAAACCTAACTGTGTAGAGCTAAGTAACACCCTTGCTTCCACCTTCTAGCTTGCAAAAAAAAAAAACCCAAAACAAAAAAACCCCAAAACAAACAAACAAAAAACAGTGTCTTGAGAATAAATTGTCTTGAGAATAAATAAAATTTGTATCAAGATTCATTGGAGCCCAGCTGGCTCATTCAGAGAAAGGAAGGGAGAGGATGAGAGGTAGAAACATCACTGATGAGAGAGAATCATTGATTGACTCCCTCCTGTGTGTCCCCTACTGGGGATTGAACCCACAACCCCAGCATGTGCCCTGACCAGGAATTGAACAATGACATCCCGGGTCGATGCTCGACCTTGAGCTACACCAGCTGGGCTCCATGTGTGTTTTCATGTGAGTGTACAATTTTAATTCTTTTCCAACTGCCACCAATGGAGACACCCACACAATTTTCATAGATGATTATAGAATTGTATTTTGCACCACTGTTGGCCGAGCCTGTTAAATGGTGTCGCAAAGGAACTGGTAAAGTGACTGCACACATGAGTAATTACTTTTTAATTCAGACTCTGAGCCAGAAAATTTCTTCATGCCAAAGGGGCTTTAAAAACACCATGCCTGCCATGGTGAAGTGTGAAGAATAATTGCTGATAGTTACAGATCAATAATATCCAATTTAGAGAGACTGGGGCTGTAGAATTTTACAGCCACAGCTTTGTAAAGCATTTTTGAGGAAAGCAAAACATTTGTAGTAATTAATGAATTAAAATTCAAACGAGCAGGAAAGCAGAAATTAGTAAGAAATAGATAACATGGGTCAGAAACAAGAAACAAATAACACCTGACTTAGATGTACACCCAGGAAAAGATCCGAAACCGGAACAGAACTGGAGACGTATTCATGTGCCCTCTCTCTTGAATACTTTGTCATATTTTACTATGCAAAACTCAGAAGCTATTTAAAGGTTAGAAATAGTACAGCAGGTATTTGCATGTTTCAATGCAAATGATTTTCTTATAGACATGTCATAGTCTGCTTTCCCCTTACTTCATCATGCATTTTATCTGCCTTAGTGCTTCTGCTAATTACCTAATGCATTCCAGGTGCAAACGTGTCCATGCTCTCAAGGGTCTTCTTTAAAGATCAAGCTGCTTTGTGCATGCGGATTTCACTGTGTTTTCATAAGATGTCACAAAATCTCCCTGCGTACCTGCAAATTCTGCAATTATTATATATATTCTATAAAACCTATGGTTCTCCCAACCAAACTGGAAAGTAGATATGGGAGAGAGTAAGGTGATTTGAGAGAGTTGTATTCTGTATAATAAGGAAATAGTGCAGTTTGCAGGCTTGTGTACAAAGTGTGGAGGGTTTATTAATTTAGGCATGAGCTGCAGAAATAGGAAGCATTTTAGGGAGAATACAGACAATTGTTGAAGCTTGCTAGAATGTTAAATTTTCAGTTATTCTGCTTAATTTGTCTCTATGGCCATAAATAAGATGAATGTGAATATTCAGTGAGGATACAAAAGGAAAAAGGAAAAATATTTTAATTTTTAAAAATATAGGACTCTTTAAATATAATCTGAATGCATTTAACATTGCTATCATAATAGAGAAAGTTCAATAGATCATCATTATAATTTTAAGTGAGAGGTAGGAAGGTATAATCAAGATTTTTAATAATTTTAAGATTTTTTAAATATCTGTTTATATAACTGAAGTCAAGAGATCAAATTGCCTTATGCTCTGTAATTGCTTGAATTTCCAACATAAAATCTGAGCTAGAAAGAAAATGCTATATTCCTTTAGCAATTAGGCATCTCAGACAGATGCTAGGTCAGTGCAAAAAAAATTAGAAAAAATAAAGTTTTCTTATTTTGATAAATGTGTTCTGAACTGAAAGTCTTCACTAAGAAAGGCCCTAGAGTATAAAGAATTGTCTGGGCTCTTGTCTCTGTTCCCTGAAGGACCCTAAGAACTCCTAGGTAACCAGAAATATACAGGTGATTGAACTGATGGACACAATTAAATATAGCAGCCTCCACAAAAAAGATAAGTACAGGGTAGAAGCAGACACTAAAGAGCAAGACAAACCCATAACACAATTAGCACACCGAGAATTTAGTGTGTTCCCTAATTGATTTCTATCCCGAGGTTAAAACATATGATTGTCAAAGACCACTATTAGCGTGATCTTATTAGCAAACTAGCCACTATGGGGCTGAGAGAAGCTTAAAATATCATGTTTCTAAACCTGCCACATGGTGAGTAACAGATACACATTTTAATTAATCTCTATTGATAGTTATTAGACAACATTTAACTGTAGTCATTTGTTTGGCAATTTCTTATCTCTGTCCCAGGTAATCTTTCATCAATGAGTTCTTCAACTTTATAGAATTTATCCTTCTTTCAAAATTTTCATTAATAATGTCTAATACTGAGCTGAAAGGGAATTTCTCAAGTTGAAATTAGATAATAAAAGATGATATACAGTGACAGGTTAGCTTCGATATATTAATAATGCTAGAGATAGCTAATAGGAATAGTCCCTCATGCTAGTGACTGCATATTCTGTTACATTATTTTTTTTAATTTCAGCTATAAGTGGAAAAAGACACTTAATAATTTAAATTTGCCCATTGGTATAGCCCTCATAGTCATGAGTAGATGCACATCAATTTCTGCTATTCATGTTTTCGATTTTTTAAAATATGAGTGTTACTTGTAAGTTACCTTAGAATACAATCACAAGTCCCTCATTTTCATTTTGCTGTATGAGAAATACCCACAGCAACAGAAGTGTTGTATTGAAAGCATCCTGTTAGACCTGGGTTGCAGGCTCAGTCCCCAGTAGGGGCTGTGCAGGAGGCAACTGAACTATGTTTCTTTCTCATCATGGATGCTTCTAGCTCTCTCTCCCTCTCCTTTCCTCTCTCTGAGATCAATAAAAACATATATTTTTAAAATATATCCTGTTAGAATGCTACCTCTATAAAAACAGAGGAAATTCAATCACAGAGAACTGGAAGTCAGTATAAGATCACATATTTTAATTGTTCCTAAACCCTAAGCGTTTGATAGTCAAGAAGTGACTCTGTGTGTGCAGTGTGTGTGTGTGTGTGGGGAGGGGGGGGAGGGAGGTCCCTTCCAAGCTTATAAGAAATCAGAAACTCAGGCCCCATCCCACCCCAGACCTACATTCTAAAAGATCCCCAGGTAATTAATATGCACATAAAAGTTGATGCTGGATTTTTGCTATGTTTGGCTCTGTTTGATCTTTTGTTGTTGTTGTTTTTAAAACACCCAAGTGAGTTTTATATATAATTGCCAAAATTTGGAAACAACCAAGATGTCCTTCAGTAGGTGAATGGATAAATAAGATGTGATATATCCAAACGTTGGAATGTTATTCAGAGCTGAAAGGGAAACGAGCTATCAAGCCATGAAAAGACATGAGCAACATTAAATGACTATTACAAATTGAAAGAAGCCAATCTGAAAATTACATACTGTGTGATTCCAACTGGATGACATTGTGAAAAAGGCAAAACTATGAAAACAATAAAAAACATAATCAGTGTTTGCCAGTGATAGGAGTGAGAGGGGAGAGGTGAATAGGCAGAGCACAAAGGATATTTAGGGCAGTGAAAATAGTCTATAATATAATGATGAGCATGTCATAGTGCATTTATCCAAACCCATAGAACATACAATAAGAATAAACCCTAATGCATACTTGACCTTGAGTGATTATGATATATTGATATCAGTTTATCCTTAGCAAAAATGGACTATGTTAATAATGAGGGAGGCTATGCTTGTGTGTGGGGGGGGGGAGTAAAGTGTATGAGAAATCTCTGTATCTTCCTCTCCATTTTATTGTACACCTAAAACTGCTCTTGAATCTCAGAGGGAAGGTGGGGGTGGGTGGGAAGAAACTAACCAAAGAATTTGTATGCATATATGCATAACCCATGGACAAAGGCAATAGTGTGGTGAAGGTCTGGGGCAGGGGAGGGGGGGAGTTAGAAGGGGTCAATGGGGAAGAAGGGGACATCTGTAATACTACCTATAATAAAGATTTTTTTAAAAATATATTTTATTGATTTTTTACAGAGAGGAAGGGAGAGAGATAGAGAGTTAGAAAAATCGATGAGAGAGAAACATCGATCAGCTGCCTCCTGCACATCTCCCACTGGGGATGTGCGCGCAACCAAGGTACATGCCCTTGACCGGAATCGAACCTGGGACCTTTCAGTCCGCAGGCCAACGCTCTATCCACTGAGCCAAACCGGTTTCGGCTAAAGATTTTTTTAAAGGTTCTAAAAAGTACCAAAGTGATGCAAAATTTCAGAACCGCTGATCTAATCCAGTTTCTCATCGGTTTCTGATCTTCAGTGATGAGACTATCAAAAGACATCATTTTTTTGCAGATCAGTTGGATTCAGAGTAGCAGAGGGTGAAAGGACTCCTGACTGGAAGATGTTTTTGTGCTTTCTTACTTTATCAATGTCTTTTTCTTGAATAATGTCCCAGAATCTGAAGTAGGACCAGGTCAACTGAGAGCACAGACATTCCTGGATGAACATACAAAGCATCAGGCAACATTTTCAGAGGAATATGCCACATACATCGATTACTAGATATGGTAACTAGAGCTAAATTTGAGGAAATAACACACATTCATATAACTTATTACAGTATCCTATATCATAAAAGCCTAATATGCTAAGTGTCCAGTCGTCTGTTCAACCAATCAAAGCATAATATTCTGATAATATGCTAAGGCCACTCAACTGCTCGCTATGATGTGCACTGACCACCAGGGAGCAGATAGTCGACTGGTCGACCAGCCACTATGACGTGCACTGACCACCAGGGGGCAGACGTTCCAACTGGTAGGTTAGCTTGCTACTGAGGTCCGGCCGATTGGGACTGAGATAGGCCGGACACACTCTGGAGTCCTCATGTGGTCCCTTCCCAGTTGGCCAACCTCCTGCATCCCTCCCTGGCCCTAATCGTGCCGGTGGGGTCCCTCGGCCTGGCCTGTGCCCTCTTGTAATCCAGGACCCCTTGGGGGATGTCAGAGAGCTGGTTTTGGCCCGATCCCGCAGGCCAAGCCTAGGGACCCCACTAGTGCACAAATTCGTGCACCAGGCCTCTAGTATTGTTATGACTGTTCTACCTTATTATTAGTAATTGTAAAACTTGTCCTGTGCCTAATTTATAAATTAAGCTTTATCATAGGTGTGTAAGTATAGGAAAAACATCCAATGGGGGGCTTGAAAAGGTCACCCCATAGATAAGGGGTGACTATTGTAATGCCCTTCAATAAAATGAACAAATTATTTTTTAAAAATATTCCGGGTAAGGTTTGTGGTAACCAAAGAGAATTTATAGACCTTTCTTTTTTTTTTCTAATTCTAAATAAGCAACTTACATAGTTTGACTTTTCTCTCTTCAAAGATAAGGACAGGAGAAAGATCATCCTGCTAATAACAAGCTTTTCTTGTTGTGGCTCATTTGGGATGCTTTTATTTAGTCTATCTATATATATAAAAGCCTAAGCAACTGAATGACCACTCGCTATGATGCGCACTGACCACCAGGGGACAGATGCTCAATGCACAGGATCAGGCTTCCTCCTATCTGGATCGGGCTCCCTCCTGTCTGGATTGGGCCTGCGGGGATTGGGCTCCCTCCTGTCAGGATCAGGCTTGTGGGGATCAGGCCAAAACCGGCTCTCCGACATTCCCTGAGGGGTCCCGGATTGCGAGAGGGCACAGGCCAGGCCAAGGGACCCCACTGCTGCACGAATCCGTGCACCGGGCCTCTAGTTTAAAATGTTAGAGTTAACTAGCTCTAATTGGCATCTCTACAATAGTCTGTCTTTTGTTCATGTGTGGCTAATGTCAGTGGCTCTAATAGATAAGTGACTGATATACTGAAAAGCAATATTAAATGAAAGTCTCTTCCAATGTTGTGCAGACAATTGAAAAGCCACCCGAGGAAACAGTTCACTTTATTCCTTCCAAGATGTGAGTTGGCATTGAAGCAGGGCGGTGCTTCTCCCTGGAGACTGGTCTTTCTAAGCCAGTTCAGTTCGGTCCCTGTGATTGCCCCTCCTGCCAAACAAAATTGCTGCCTGTCCAAAGTCACGGTGGGTAAGAAAGATGTTCTTTGTGCTGCCAAAGGGTTCCATGTAAATCAGGGTGATGATCATGCTCTCACCATGTGGGAGTTACTCATGTCATTCTGAAGGATAAGAACTGGTTCTGAATTTCAAGTGACAACTTCACTGAAGATTCCCTACATTTAGGTCAATCAAAAGGGTAGAAATGTCTGGAAGAGGAATATTCCTTTTTCTAATGAAACACCAAAGAACACTCAGCTTGACACAGAGGAAAACAATTTGAAATATAAAAAATTTCTGGCCGTAACCAGTTTGGCTCAGTGGATACAGCATCAGTCTGCGGACTGAAGGGTCCCAGGTTCGATTCCGGTCAAGGGCATGTACCTTGGTTGCGGGCACATCCCCAGTAGGGGGTGTGCAGGAGGCAGCTGATCGATGTTTCTCTCTCATCGATGTTTCTAACTCTCTGTCCCTCTCCCTTCCTCTCTGTAAAAAATCAGTGGAATATATTTTTAAAAAAAATTTCTGTCTGAACAATGCAATGTGCCTTCTATCACACCAGAAGTACTGTCAACCTGTTGAAATGAGACAACATATAATGTTGTTCTCCTGTTCCTTAAAGTTTGATGACTCCGCAGCCTCATGCTGTGTCGAGAAAAGGGAGGTTAAGTCCTTTTGAAATTGCCCCTTAAGGGGGGACAGTATCAATAAAATAAAGGAGGCCTGAAATATCAGAATGACAAACATATGTTATCTTAAATTTCATATTTCTCTTGACACCAGAAAAGTCTGGTTTTCTTCTTGCTAAGGAGATACCAGAGGTAAGAAACTGTTCCTCAAATACACTATTTTCCCCTAAAAGTCATGTTGATCTATTGTTTATGATAGACTAAACAATTTCCTGGAAAGAGGTTAATGAGATATGGACTTTTTATTCAATCTATATATGCAATTCATACACCTAAGGGTTTCTTATTAAAAGTAGCATTATATTTTGAATAGTTCTCCTTCAGTTTCAAGTGATTTTTTTGTGGGAGAGGAGACAATTTGGACAACATTATGTTGCTAAACGTAACAGGAGCAAGGATGTCTTTCTTTCTGGAGAAATAAGCACTATCCTTCTACAGTGTGTTCGTTGATAATGTGCTTAAATGATGACAGCAGTGTCAGGAAATGGAAACCCACTGTCTAGGCCAGACTATCGATCTTCACATGACATCACTCTGCAAGTCAGAGTATTCAAAATCACTTTTATAAGGTAAGTCTTCAAACCTAGTCTGTAATAAAACTACATGTTTTTCTGTCATTGTCACCTCTTTCATCACTGCACCTGATCAGTTTAAAAGCCTCAAACATCAACATTTCCCCGCTGAGCTGCTGCAACTGCTCATGGTGTTCGGAGAGAGACCATCTGTAGCCATGGGAGAATGATGTTTAGTCATGCCCAAGGCAGGGCAAAACTCAATCTGATTTCTTTTGACTGGAAAAAGGTAACAATTTCAATGTTTCATACCAACAAACTTCCACGCTCACCTGAAAGTCCATTCCAGGTTCATTACTGATGTTGTGGTTGAGTGGAAAGAGCCAGGGTGGAGTGAGGGGACCTGAACGAAGCCTCCTGCGTGTCCGTGAGAACCAGGACATGCATTTGTTTATCATTTCTGTGGCTTGGTGACCACGTCAGTCAAGTGTAGAAATGAGTTGGATTCTTTTTAAGATTGCTTGAAACTCTACAATCTGTGCTGTTCTGATTTTTTACATTACTATTGTTATCATTTAAGGGCTCTGCACTGTCCTCTTATCAGAAATTTTAGAAAGCAGGCCGAAGATAATCACGCAAACTCAGAATACTTTAATATAAAATATGTGATATCTTTAAGGATTTGGGGGAAAGAGATGATTTCTTAACTGAACCTGTAGCCTTAGCTACAGTTCAAAGATGATGCTTGAACTGCCTGAACAGGAGATTAAGGTCTTTTCTAGCTTCTAACACACAATGATTGATTCAAATTGGAGCCATGGGGATAGAACGTGGGCATTGCAGTCACTGTGGCAGCAGGAGGAAGGGAAGTATTGATCGCTCATGATATGAATCACATTGCATTATGTGCTTTAGATATTTGGGGTTTTACTGAGCGAAAGACTTTAGATTCATGAAAGTGTACCATGAGATCTATTCTGCAAAAAAGAATAGTATTTCCCAATCATCTATGCAAAAAGGTTAAACTAACAGAGAGATCAAGTAGCCTATTTTCCTGGAGAAATTACTGTTTATAGCTAACACATAGTGTTTGTACTAGCTTGCTAGGGTTGCCATAGCAAAGTAGCACAGACTAAGGGACTTAAGCAGCAGAAATTTATTTTCTCAGTCCCTGGAGGCCAAAAGTCTGAGATCAAGCTGTAGTCCATTATCATGCCTAACAGGTGCAAATCACTTTCCAAAGAACTTACATATGTTAACTTATTTAATTTTTACAACAACCCTGTCATTTCTACTTTTACCCAAAGTCAAGATAATAATCACATTCTTTAGGATGGTATAAAACCCCTCGTTATCTGTTTTCTTACTTTAACCCAAAAAAATCCTGGAACAAATAAATCATTATATCGTTTACTAAGTATAAGATTAATATACAAATCAACCACTTACTTTCCTATATAACACAATACATACATCAACTTGTAGAATTGCAAAATGGTGCATTCCCTATGGAAAACAGTATGGAGATTACTCAAAAAATTAAAAATAGAACTACCCTGTGACTCATCAATCCCACTTCTGGGTATATATTTTAAAAAGTCGAAATACTAATTCAAAAAGATACATGCACCTTATATTAATCACAGCATTATTTACAATAGCCAAGATATGGAAACAAACTTGGTTTTGGGCACAAGTCCCGAACAAATGTCTACTAGTCCTGGGAGAGGAGCAAGAAAATCCTGCTCGAGGTCAACTGTAGTTAAAAGACAGAGTTTGTCTGCCTTAGGAAACAGAAGCAGGAATTCTGAGGAAGGAGGCACAGGGCCTGCCTAGAAGAGACTGGAGCAGTCAGAGATTTACAGCAGGGTGTGGGGTAGAGGAGGTGGGGAGCAAGACCATGGAGAAATGCTCTCTCTGAGTCTCAGATATACAGGCATCATCAAAAGTGAAGAGAGGAGCTGGAACACAGAAACCTTCTGGAGTTCCCAGAGCTCACTGTCAGCACCAGTAATAATCCACAACTAATCTGTGCTTCACTGGAGGTAAGAATATCAACAGTAAAACTGAAGCCAAGACTTCTCACCCCCTTTATGCTACTGGGATGACAAAAGAAGAGAATGCTCCATTTTCACACATAAATAATATTTCTAACACATATGAGTGCCATTCAATACAAAATTGTGAGACACTCCAACACAAAGCAAGAAATAAAACCCCACCTTATTATGGTAATCACTTCCCAATATGTACATGTATCAAATCTTCACAATGTATACCTTACACTTATATATGTTATGTCAATAATATCTCAATAAATGGGGGGTAGGTCGTTGCAGATGTCATTGGTTAAGGTGAGTTCATTCCCTAAGCATTGCTTTTTATTTACAGTTCTAGTTGAAAGAGGCTAAGGAGATCTGTTATGGGCTCAATTTTATGTCATATTAAATAAGGAGCCAATATATCCCTATGACAAGTCTTTCTGCATGTCATTAAGGATTCCAGCTTCAGGTATAAACGGAAAGAATAGGACTGTATTTTGTCATTTGTTTAAAAGAATGAAAGCTCCTGGGAAGCTTTTGACTATCAAGTATTTTTCTAGTGGAAAGAAAACAGAAGAATACCGTACGGGCTGTCAGAAGCGAACGGATTGTAGTTACAAGGTTAATATGTCATTTTACAGCTTGAACTTTCTCTGAAATCCTGGCAGTGAGACGACAAAAAAGAATGGTCTATTCTCGCAAAGGGACAGTGAACAAGAACAAAAGGCAAACAAATAAGAAGACCCAACATATTCTTTCTCTTGCAGCAGCTGACCTAATTATATAAACATTATCACAAATGCTTAAAGAAGTGCTGGGTGCACTGACAGCTTTTCAAAATAACAAGAAAAGAAATGCTCAGCATTACCCATTAAATTCTGTTTCGTTTTTTGTTTCCTTTTGTCCTTGTTCTGGGCAAGAAAAGGGAGCTTCCGTTCAACAGAGCAATACCATGGGGCAAAGAAATCTAAAACCTTTGTGAACCATCGTGAACCCAGTACAGAGTAATCTTTCTTCTTCATCATATGTCCTTGATTAGACATAATGATATGATGCTGGTCAAGTACACAGCTTGCAACTCATATGAAGAAAGTGTAAATAAGTTGGTCCAATCATCACAAAAAACCCAATGTACGTAGTGTACTAATCAGCAACAAAAATAATGGTACATGTAACATCATGGATGAATCTCTCAAACACTGTGCTGAGTGAAAGAAGGCAGACATAGAAGAGTACACACCCTCTGATTCACTTGAACAGCAACTCAGACGGCATTAGTCTGAGCCAGTATAGAGGGTGATTTGAAAACTAGAAAACTTTTGGGGGGACTGATAAAAATTTTACCTGCTATGATTTAAATGTTTTTTTCCATAATCTGACAGTGTACACACTTTAAGGCTCCCCATGGCAGGCAGAGGTGACACTTTCTCCTCAGGAGAGAATCTTTGTTCAGAACCATGAAATTTCATAACCTGGAATGTCACAGTAGAGGAGTTCAGTGGCCAACTACATGTGTGGAGACTAAGTTTTCTGATCACATGACAATTAATATTGTGCTTATAGTTAGAAACACTGTATTGTGCATTTTAAATTTGTTAAGAGGGTAGTTAAGTGTTCTTACCAGAATAAATAAATTAAACATTTCTTAAATTTAGCTATTTCTGTTTTATTCCAAAGTTTGACTTATTTTTGTTGTTGCTTATAGCCTGTTAATTTAGAATGATAGTGTTTTTGTCCTTTAGGGCTGCTTTAAAATTATCATAAACTGGGAATATGAACAGTAGGGAAATATTTCTTACAGCTCTGGAAGCTGAACTGCCAGAAACAAAGTGTGGGCAGATATGGTGTCTGGTGAGAGCAAGCTTTCTGGTGCACAGACACCACTCTGTTCGTGGTAATCTCAGAGGGTGGAAGGGTCTGGAGATGGCTTTGGAGCCGCTTTTATTGATAAGAGCATTAATCTCATTTATGCGGGCTCCACCCTCATGACTTAACCATCTACCAAAGACTCCCATCTCTTAATACTATTATCTTTGAAGTTAGATTTCAACACATAATTTTGGGGGGAATTTTCAGTCCATAGCAGGTGGTTAATGAATCATGTGGAGTTGATAACTGTTCATCTGGTGTCAGAGAATAGAAACTGTCAGAGACTCCAGTTATTCTAGTCTGTAACCGCCACTCTGCGATGTCATGTTGCTGATTCTACACTCTTTTGGTTCAGATTTACTTGTCCACAGGAGAAGATAGTAGAGCTACGCAGAAGGTCTTGAATAGGATTGACTGAAGGTAAAACATTTGATATGCTACCTGACACCAAAGAAGGACTTGCTAAGTGAAAGTACTATTTTTAAAAAATAGCAATAATAATCATAAACTCTAACATAGACCACATCTCAATCCTTTAAATCGGTTTTAGGAAACGGTAGTTAATAATTCAGTTTCAAAAATATGTTCTCTATCCTCACAACATTTTAAGAAAATAATACAAGTATGTGAATTAAAATTATTAACCTCAAATATATAAATATCACATAAAGTTTATGCAATAAATTATGCGATAGTCAAACCTCCCCCCACCCCACTTCCTTCACTCATAGTGGGTGTCCCTGGAAGGTCCTGTTCTTTAAGCCAGAGAACTAGAATCCTTGGTGACATAGTGAAAAGGTGGCTGTTTATCATTTTGCAATTTTGAATCATCATTATGTGAATGCACTGCATATTTAAAGTAACAACAATAAACCAACCATAATGACAGCAGCAACAATAAAAATTTGAAAACCTAGCAATTCAAGTTGGCTGAGCTGTCTTCCCAATGTGCCAACATTTTTTTATTCTTCAAAAAGAAGGGGTTTTTGGTACTATCTGAAAGCTGCTTTGTGGAGCGCATCTGAGTGTATTTTCACAGCTTCAAACACTTCGTTTTCTAGACGTTACCCATGAAAGCAAATCAAGCTTCCTTGGGTGGCCTTAATCTAGACACTGGATTTCACTCTTCACTTGGGATGTTAAAACATGCTGCTCACATGATCCTGTTACCATGATTTTTAAAGAATGTGTCATATTTGCATTTACCCCCAGTATATAAATTGGCACCACTTCTTTCAGACAATGTCAATATAGTCAATCTATATATTATAAATTGTAAATTGAGCCATGCAACAGAGATCATAACGGAGAGTGTCCTACTCAGGGACGAAATACATGAGGCAAATGAGTTCAGGCTAAATTATCCCAGTTCAAACTGAAAGGACTTTTTTCTATTTTTACTACTTGAAGTGCATAAAAGATGTAACTAAACTTTGGTCAAATGAATTACTTTCCATGGACAGCTTTACTTTTAAGACATATTTTAATAAAAGAATCCCTCTTACATTTTTAAATTGCATTTTGATCAATTCAATCTTTTTGAATTGCAAACCTAACCTCACAGGCAATATGAAAAGATGCGAATAAGAAAGTGAAAGTCAGCTTATTCCACAGAGTTGACCTGTAAGAACATTTTGGCACATATTCTCTGCACATTATCTAGGAACAAATGTGTATTCACACACAGTTTAAATAAACGTCAGATCATAACGTGCATGATTTTGTAACTTGGTTTTAAAGATAACATTGTATTCGGTATTACAAACATCTTTCCAAATTGGTAAATAGGAATGTAATCGAGGGTCTAAATGTGTGGGTTTGTCTTTTTTATTTGTTTAATGCCCTTTTAGTTATTTCACAATTTTCACATGTGTTGTTTATACTGCAATGAACTTCCTTTTACATCCTGCCTTTTACCCAATTATTTTTTTAAAAATTTCCAGAATTAAAATTACTGTAAACAGAAGTGTCTCAAACCTTCCTTAAATCAGGAGTTACCAACAACATGCATCATGAATTCTTTTCTAATCTAGAGTATGAGATTCATTTCTTATTATTGTGACAATTTTTATTCTTTGGTTCCTATAAAGTTCAAATTAACTTTAAATGAAATTTTTAAATTTATTTTCTGTCTGAGCAAATTTATATTCCTGTTATTTGCCTACTTTTGTTCATGTTTTACATGATGATATATAGGTGATGCCCATATGTTCAGGTATCAAGGATTTTATACATATGTTTTTAATTTATTAGTTATATGATCTTATCTATTGAGATTATAATCTATTATACCATTGTATAAACCATATCTTATTGAGTTAATGTGGGTGTTAATTATGTATAAAGCTAAACATCTTTATACATTAATTGAACATTTATGACTTTTTTCTAAAAAATTTCTTATTATTTGCCAATTTCTTATATTGAATTGGTCATTTGTAAGATGTATTATAATTAATTTATATTCAATTTCTCTCCTCTTTTGAATTTTTTCAAGAAATTTGGCATTGATAGTGCTTCATCATCTCCGTCTATCATTTCATTTTCATGTTATATTTTTAATTGTTTCTTCATGGCTTTTGAATTGGGAGCAATCATTTGATTCAAAACTCAATAATGATGACAAAAGAAAAACAGATTCACAGATACAGAGTACAAACTGATGGTTGTCAGAGGAAAGAGAGTGAGGTAGATGGGTGGAAAAGGTGGAAGCACAAAGAGTGATAGACTTTCAGTTGTAAGATAAATAAGCCACAGGGATGTAGTGTACAGCACAGGGAATATAGTCAATCTTTGTATATAAAAGGCTAATATGCAAAGTGTCCCCTTGGGAGTTCAACCAGGAGACCAGGAGTTTGATCACTCGCTATGATGTGCGCTGACCACCGTGGGGTGACACGGAATGAAGGAAGGCCCCAGCCGGCAGCCAGCATTCAGGGAAGGAAGACCCCGACCAGCAGCCAGAAGGCCCCAGTTGGCCCTGATCGCTGGCCAGGCCTAGGAACCCTACCCATGGACGAATTTCATGCACCGGCCTTTAGTAATCTTATATAATAAAAGGGTAATATGCAAATTGACCCTAATGGCAGAACGACCAGAACGACCGCTTTTCCAGTCACTATGAGGTGCACTGACCACCTCTCGGTCCCTTTCCCTGGCCGGTAGGCTCCGATCACCCGATGGTGGGTGGGTGGCAGGGACAGGGGCGGCACCAGGCCAAGGCCCCACCCCACCGTTCGTGGTCACCCCACACATAGAGAGTGACCCGCAGTGGGGGTGGGGCCGGCGAGTGGGCGGGAACAGCCGACCTCTTGGTCCCTTCCCCCGGCCATCAGGCTCCAATTGCCCGATGGTGAATGGGGAACTGGGCGTGAGTAGTGGTGGGGGCGGGGCTGGTGAGTAGGCAGAACGGCCGACCTCCAGTTTCACCCCCCAGCCAGCAAGCTCCTATCACCCGATGGCGAATGGGGAACCAGGGGTGGGTGGTGGCGGGGGGCGGGGCCAGCTGCGGGAAGATGGCCCTGATTGCAGGTAAGGCCTAGGGAGAATACCTCTGCACGAATTTCGTGCGCCGAGCCTCTAGTATCATAATAACTTTGCACAGTAGCAGATGAGTATTTGACGTATCATGGTGATCACACCATAAGGTATATAAATACTGAACCACTATGTTGTATACCTGAAACTACTATAACATTGCATGCTAATTATACTTTAAACCAGACAGAAAAAGTTAAGAACCATATGATTTCACTCATGTGGGATATGAACCTGAAAGCAACAAATGAACAAACAAGAAAAATGAACCAATACAAACTTAAAGACACAGAGAACAGAGCGAAAAGAGGTGGTAGGTAGTAATGGGTAAAGGGGGTGAAACATATGGTGACGGAGGAAGATGTGACTTTGGGTGGTGAGCACACAATGCAATATACAGGTGATGTATCATAGAATTGTACACTTGAAACCTACATAATGTTATTAACCAATGTTACCCCAATCAATTTAATTGAAAAATTATTTTTAAAATCAATAATAAAGATCCTGTGTTGATTTAAATTTTGATATTTTACTCATCATTGATTTTTTGCATTGGTTTTGATTTTTAAAACATTTAACTATATTAAAAATTTAAATACTATATTTTAAATATTATCTTGATTACAAGGGTTTTAGCAAACCCTTTAATTGTGCACAAGAAGTGAGGCACTTGTAACTTGTTCACCTCATCTTGTCTTGATTTGAAAGACCTTTCCTCTCCAAATTATTAATCACTTGTGTCTTTTTCTAGTAGCTTCATGATTTTTATTATTTATATCAAGTTCTCTAGTGCATCTGGAAACTTGTGATAAAAATGCAGTAAAAAATCTAGGTTGTCTTACTAATAGGCAAACCCACTAATTAGAAATGCAATCTTTTATATTAAATAAATTAGGACAATTTCATTTAAGACTTTATTTATTAGTGGGTGCTTTACTTTCTCCTGACACATGACTTTTACATTTATTTTCCAGTCTGTTATTGCCCTTAGTTGAATATTATATATATATATATATATATATATATATATATATATATATATATATATGTATGTATTAGTATATTTTTCTTCATATAACTAGTAATGATAAGCAGAAACAAAGGTACTCATCACACAGATTAGATGAATATTTAGTACAATTCTTGATATCTCTCCTGCCATCAACATTAACCTCCTAACCCCCAGATGTTACCACTATTATGAAAGTATTTTTGTCATTCCCTTTAGCTTCACTGTGTGTGTGTATCTTATACTGAAATATCTAAAGCTTTACACATTTGATTTGGAACTTAAAAACAAGTATTTTTGAGTTGAGTTGTGTGACAACTTTTTTCTCATAAGTTGAGAAAAAAGGTGAGCCTACCCTTCCAGGTGTCGTGTTTAAGTAAAAATCTTTCCTTAAACAGGACACCTGGAAGCTATGCTCGCCTTCCAGGTAAATGTATCTGGTATAATAGAGATCACAAAGGCCACCTAAAGAGGTTCCACTTTTTAGTATCTTGAGGACAGAGAAAGACAACCAAGAAAAACATGTTTTAGGGATTTACTTTATTTTTGTTTTGGGAAGGGATTCAGATCCTGTCACTGTGATTTTCAAATGGTCTTACTGTGTTAGGTAATATTTACTATAAAAGGCAAATAGAAGTGGCAAGTGAAAGCAACTTAAATTAAAACTATACATTCTGCCATAAATAAGGTTATTAAGTGTGATTTATATTTAAAAATTTAATACAGAAGATACAAGTATATGAAATTTTATATATTCAAATATATGATAACTATATTAATCTATATATTCTAGTATATATATATATAAAAGCCTAAGCGACCGTCCAACCAGTAGCTATGACACGCACTGACCATCAGGGGGCAGATGCTCAATGCAAGAGTGGAAACCACAGGCATGGAAACATGGAACAGACTGATGAATCTCAGAGGGAAGTGGGGAGGGGGGAGACCAGGAAGAGATTAACCAAAGAGCTTATATGTATACTAGAGGTCCGGTGCAATTCATGCACCGGTGAGGTCTCTCGGCCTGGCCTGTGACCTCTTGCAATTCGGAACCACTCAGGGGATGTTGGAAAGCCGGTTTTGGCCCGATTCCCCACAGGCCAGGCCGAGAGACCCCACTGGTGCACGAATCCGTGCACGGGCCTCTAGTTGTTTACAAAGAGCAATTTGATTTGTTTGGCTACTTCTTTGAAGCCTGTCTCTCTACTTAGTGTGCAGGCAGAATTCTTACTCACAAATTCCTATCTATAGAAAAAGTTACCTACCTACTTATCTTTCTATTTATTTATCTACCAGACAGTCCACATTTCATCTTAGAAAATATATCATATTTAAATTGATTTATCATAACAGTTAACAAGATAATCAATTTAAATTGGACTTTAATTAAAAGGAATAACTTTCAACATTTAATATGTTTTACCTAAAATATAATATGTAATCACAATTTTATTTTGTAATGAAATTGCTTAAGTTTGCTTAGAGTCTATTATTCTACTAATCCAATCTATTGCTATAATAAATTTATATAAATTTAGTTTCAGTTTTTATTTAATCCTAAACTTATTGAATCATCCAGTCAACCTTTTTTTAGTACTCATTATGTTAGGAACACATTTTTGAGAGGAAAATATAGCTGTAATTATTATTCCAAAAGCCGAGTTTATTGTAATAAATACTCCATAGAAGTCAGGAAAAGACATAATTCCATCATTTTATTAGCATGACCTTCCATACCTTATTGTATACTTTGAAGATTTAATTTCTTGATCAATAAAATTAGTGTGTTAAATAATCTCTGGTGCATTTACATTTCCTATTTTTATAATTATAGAAATAAAATGTATGCTCTTTCTAAGAAGTTATAAAATGATCACAAACATAAGAAGGTAATTAGCTGATATCTACATATATTTGTAACTATGAATGGTATTACAAGAATAATTAAATTTTATCCCCCAAAACAAGATTTTTATATGATGCCAACTATACCCATTCGACTTAAACTTTGTATTTGTTCGGGCAACCTAATTAATTGTTGTAAGAAAGGAGTCTCATAATGTATGATAGTTCAAACCCAACATAGCCCGGCCGGCGTGGCTCGGTGGTTGAGCACTGACCTATGAACGAGAGGGTCATGGTTCAATTCCAGGTCAGGGCATATGCCGGGTTGCAGGCTCAATCCCCAGTGTGGGCCATGCAGGAGGCAGCCAATCAATGATTTTCTCATCATTGATGTTTCTATATCTCTCTCCCTCTCCCTTCCTCTTTGAAATCAATAAAAATATTTTTAAAAAGAATATTTGATTGTTCATGTGAATAAGGAATCAATTAGCTGTAAAATCAGTAACTTTAGCACTACTTTTTGAGTACTTATGAATGTAACTTATGAGTAATTATTTGTGAAAGAGTGAAACATTAATATTTAATAAAAGACAGTAAGGTCTGGAATAAATCTTAGAGAATGAATGTCTCATTCAATCTCTTTTAGAAAAGTATACTGCAGCTAAGAAAATTGAAGTGATTTTTTTTAAAGCTCACCTAATAGGTAATGGGACCAGAGCTAGAAACTGTTACCTTACTCTGAGTTCTGTGTGCTTACCATCAAATCATGTCAACTGTCATTGGTAATCCCATTTTTTCTGAAACTAAAGAAATAATATATTACTTTTCTCTAACTTATTTTGCCCCCAAAATCATTTCTACAAAATGTAATATAATGTATATGAAACATCTGTAGCGTAGGAGGGGGAGGGCTAGAAGACGCCCTCATACAATATTTCAAATTTAGGCAAGTGAGGCTGTGTGATCTACTTGGGGATTCCAAGATTTCCCTGAGGAAAAAAATCTCCATGACAGGCAACCAGGAGAAAAAGAGCTGGAAGAGCATCTCATGGGACATTTTTAAAAAACAGGACTGGAAGTGATGCACATCATTCTACCTGTACTTCATTGACTGGAAGCCACATACTGAAACTGAGCTAGAGAAGCAGGTGAAGTTCTTGGAAGGTAGCCATTTCCCAGAAATAACTACCCATTATGGAAGGAAGGGCACACATTTTTGGTGGACAGCTAGCAATCTTGGCCATATCCATAATTTTTTTTAAAGTTCTTTTTGGGAAACTTAAAATGGTGCTGCATAGCGTGTCAAATTAAGAGTGGGAGAAAATATTTAATATTTCTTTGCTAAATTCTTAATCAGTAAATCCATAAGATGTTACCAAGAGTCAGCCTAAGTCTTTGAAAATGTTTGAGTCAACAGAAGTTGAGAGGTCTCATCAGCTCTCTTTGCAAGGGAAAGCAATTACCTGGGGAATGTCTAGAGTCACTTGTTTGCTGATGCTTGACAGGAAGAAAGAATTGATGGCAAACCTCTACCAGGCCATGGCCTATCTCTCGCAGCCAGTGGGTTTCCAAAGATATGACTTCAGCCACTTTCTAAGTTTTTGTTACTTGGGAGACAGAGAACGTCCTATCTCTCCCACTCATGCCACCCTCAACTCCCCATCCACCTTCTTACACTGAAATTGAACTGTCATTGTCACCTCTACAATAGTGAGTCGCAGAAGACACAGAGCGAGTGAAGAGAGTCCTAACTTGGAGATCTAGGTTTGATTCCTGATATACTGTGACCTCACTTCATAATTCTTGAAAATTAAGCCTGCTGAGGCTCGGTTTCCTCATGTGTGAAACAAGCAGATTGTCCTAAATGAACTCAGTGGTTGTTTCCAGGGCTAAATCTGAGTCACAAAGGGAAAACTGGAGTCCATAAGCAAAGTTCTCTTCCACTGCTTTTGCGTGCTATCGGTAGGTTATCAAGACCTGAATGCTCTTGCTTAGGCACAGATGCATAATAGATATTAACTCTCCTTGTCTTCTGAATACCTACGCATTCATGGCAGTTTGAAATGAAGACCCTTGACACTTGGCACCATTTCATATTGATATTCTTTTTTTTTCCTACTAAACTGGAGACCTCTCTTAAGTTGGCAGGACTCAACAATCCCTTGATTTGCTCTAATCCTCTTCAAACTGATTTTCTTTTAGGAAATTGATTTTTAGTTGGTTGGAAAGTATTACTGAGGTCGCAGAAGATTCAAGGAAGCCTGTGAGATGGATTCATAACTGCTAAACATTCTTCAGGGTAAAATAACAGCAACAAAAGATAAGTGGGACAATTCATGACCAGTGCACACATACACATTTCATTACTTTGTCTTAAACATTTCAGGATAGAGTACAATGCAATTTTCCTCTGAACAGATTAACTGTGTATAGTAAGTATAGTAACATTAGACCACATAAATAGATTCAAATTGACGTATATCTCAGAATATCCTTAATAAAGGAAGTTGTGTCCCCCTTTCCCTCCAATGAGTACAATCGCCTATTCTTCCCCTAATAGTACCTACATTATAAGAGAATAGGGCCTAATGATGCATTATAATTTGGTCATTACAGAAATGATCATTCCTCGGAAAATTTTAGCCCACACTAAAGTAAAATGGTGAACTGGTTTTTGACATCAGAGATATACAGAAGCATTTTTAAGTGCTGCTTGTTTAAAATGTAAAGAAACTAATTTACATGATTATTACAAAGATGTAAATATTATAATATGCATGTGTGAACATTCATACAGCTATACATATATGTATATATACAAATATATGCACCCATTTTTACATATTCATAACAACGATTTTGTGTTATTCTTTTAAATTAAAATCCAGTCTTCAGAGTTCATCAAGATGCATGTAAACCCTGAGAAAAAGCTCTGCTGTGAATTGGGTTTCCCTGGCTTTCAGCTAGCAATTATCTCCTAACATTGCCATATATATGATATCGAGGAAATTGGCACCATACTGTGGTTTGATACAGGTTCTTTAAACTGTCACAGAAAAGCTAGTTAATAGGGCGTCTTCAAAAGTGGTTTTCTCTTTTCACCAGGGAAATATTACAAAGATTTTTGAAGTAAAATCGTATTGTTTATTCCAGCCCCAGCCCCCTGAGATAGTCAATGCTAACAGATTGGCATCTAAGCCCCATTCCAAATCTTTACCTTTCCTCTGCTTACTGAACTATTATTGTGTTAGTCCTGGACAGCGGGAAGTATTCCAACAGTTCTCGTGAAAAGTAACTGGCAATGGAATTGAGCAGTTAGGGAAAGATTAGGCATGTAGAAGGTAGAATTGAAAGGAATAATGAGCTAATGAGTATAGGAGGCAGAGAGGTTACAAAGTGTTGGTTTCTAGGTCAATGCTGATAACATTTCTAACTGATGTAACAAAATAAGAAGAGTTTACAAAAAAGTATGACTTCAGGTTTGGATATAGGATATACTAGAGTAGTGATTATAAAATCATAGGAAAATAAATTAAAGAGGCATTTAATAATAGGGAAACATTTAAGTCTTAAGATTCATAAACAATGAGTTTATGTTTAACTGATCATACACTTGGCTTGACCTAATTTGACAAATTATTAAATCTCCCTTTCCCTTTTCCAATATATAAGACCCATACAAGGTAACTATATTATTAAAAGAACTAGGATCCCTCATTTGAACAGTCACTTAAGCTTTGATATATACAAATAGGACTGTTAAATGAAAAGTTTAGGGCTTAGAACACAATATACTTAATTTTATTTTTTAACTGTGAATTAAAATATCAATATTAATCAGATTGAGGCAAGATAACTTTTAATAACTATGATTTTGTTTTATTAAAAAAAACACTTTCTATTAATTCTACAGAAAATCTCACTAAAAATTAAATTTTAGTCCAAATCTTGGTATAACTCATATGCATTTGAAAATATGCAAATCAATATTTTAACTAAGAGACAATTTATTGTACTTGCTTCTACATATATTAATTCAGGCAACATAAAATGCAGGGTTAGCTTTTAATTTTGGTGCAAAACATATTTATTGTTTTGCACAGAACCTTTTAAGGTAGCTTTATCATCATAGAATGAAAGTATACATATAAGTGGAATCAAATTCTTAATAATTAGATATAAGACTCTTACTAGCACAAATAGTATTTTTGTGAAATACAGAAAAAGCGTCTAGTCTAGGTAGACAAAATGCCATGGAATCATAGATTAGCAGGTGGAAGTAATCTTGTACAAACTGGAAAAACTGGATGCATCCCATTGCCAGAGTACACAATTTATACCGTGAAGCAAAGATTTTACTGTGTATTGTATTGTATTGTATTGTATTGTATTGTATTGTCAGATGGACACTCTTCTTGTACAGCAAAAAATATGTACAACCATACATGGTAGTACTTCTAGGGATAAGATAAATAATAAACCTTAATTTAAAAATTGAATGAAAAGCCATATGTATTCACTAAATGGCTATGCAAATTTGGATCACTTAATTAAATCAGCTATATGAAAACTTTTTTTTTCACAGTTAAAGGAGCTCCTTTATTCATGGTTGGATTGTTGGGAGTCTTTTTTTAAGTTTTATTTTATTGTTTAAAGTATTACATATAGTAACCATAGTAAAACAAAGACTTATATTTTTGATATTTATTTTATATATTTAAATGCCATTTAACAAAGAAAAATCGGGTAGGATCACCCAAAGGACTTGTATGCATGAATATAAGCATAACCAATGGACACAGACTACAGGGGATGAGGGCATATGAAACCTTTTTCATCTCATGGCACTCATAAACTAATTACTAAAATTCTGCATCACACCAAAAAATATATTTTTTGCCTATCTAACAAAAAATAAGTATAATTTTTATTCATTCACACTGGACAGCTAGTATTGTGTTGGCTGTAGTCATTTTATATTTGACAATCTAAGGGAAGAGAGGTAAGTGCCCCTTACTAAATCGTCAGGTATTGCAAGTTTTAAAAACTCTTGCAGCACACCAGCTGAAAATCACTGAATTAAATGATAAGCAATATATACTTAAATCCATATGTAAATTAATATAGTTTCTATGAGGTATTAACCTATCTATTCTGTAAGTATTACCATGTCAATGGAGAAAATGTTATCCCTTCTAAACTGCTTGTATCAGCCAAGATTCTTCAGAGAAATAGACCAATAGGAGATATATATGAAAAGGGAGAGATTTCTTTTAAAGAATTAGCCCATGTGATTTCTGGGGCTGCAAAAATCCAAAATGAGACTCAGAGAAAAGTTGATATGGCAGTCTCACATTTGCAGGCAATCTGGATGCAAAATTCTATCTTCCTTGGGGCACCTCTATTGTTTTGTTGTTGTTTTCTTTTTTCTGAAGGCCTTCAACTGATGGACAAGGCCCACCCACATTAGGGAAGATAATCTGCTTTCCTTAAACCTACTGATTTAAAAGTTAGTCACAGCTAAGAAATAAATATGCAAATATCTAGACTGATATTTGATAAAACATCTGGATACCTTAGCCTAGCCAAATTGACACATAAAATTAACCATCATACTCCACTAAACTCCATAAAACGTATGTTTTCAGCTAATTTCCTTTAGAGACATATCCATTATTCTGAAAACCTCAGTTCCAATTCAGTTTACTAATTCTTTCCTTCCCCTATTTTTCCAAGAACATTAAAACTTAAAAGTTTAAACATCACTAATGAGAGCATACATTTCTCTTTCAGAAACCCTTCACAGATAACGAGGCATCAAAATACTTCTCATATGTAATTTGAAAGCACATGATCCTGTGTCTAAATCCACTTTAGAATTAGAGTCTTCAAGTTCAATCAGTGCCTACTTCACAAATACATTTTCCCCTTTTGAACTAATCTGCCGTTCATTGAAATTCAATGTTCCATGAAAATTACTTTAGATAAGTGAACTATAATTTTACTTTTATGCAAATGCAATTTTGTCAATTTTATTCTGAAATATTGGGAAAAAAACTACCTTAAAGAATTGATTTACAAAGTTTGTTCATTTGGCAAACTCAACTTATAAATATCTTCTATCCTTGGCAACATAGTGAAGAAGATACGTATAAAAGTTTCAAGTTAGAGGCTGGTGTACCAAATCTACCTGGAATTAGAAATTTCAGAATAAAGGAGCAAATTTTAAGCACAAATTACCTGACTCATGGGACTATTGTTTAAAATTTTTGCAATAACTTGTTGACTCTAGCATGTTTTTAGCTTGACCCTACAACCACTACATACGTAAGATATCTAAAAATGTATTAGCAACAATGATAGCTTTATTACAAAAATGTCTTTAGTTATTCAATTCTTTTTATATATAGTACCTGTTCTTTGAGAAATGTGACTTTTCAGCAACCTCATTCTCATCTGTTGTTTTTTTTAAATTTTATTTTATTGTTTAAAGTATTACAAACAGTAGTACATATGTCTCCTTTTTTCCCCGTTGACCTTCCCCTGACCTCCTTTAACCCCCAGCACATGCCCTCATTCCCCCGCCCCCCATTGCATCCATTGGTTATGCTTATATGCATGCATACAAGTCTTTCGGTTGATCTCTTATCTCCCCCCACAACCCTCCCCAGCCTTCCCGCTGTAATTTGACAGTCTGTTCAATGCTTCTCTGCCTCTGTATCTATCTTTTTGTTCATCAGGTTATAATGTTCTTTATTATCCATAAATGAGTGAGATCATGTGGTATTTTTCTTTCACTTCCTGGCTTATTTCACTTAGCATAATGATCTCCAGTTCCATCCAAGCTGTTGCAAATGGTAAGAATACCTTCTTTTTTACAGCAGCGTAGTATTCCATTGTGTAGATGTACCACAGTTTTCTAATCCACTCATCTGCTGATGGGCATTTAGGCTGTTTCCAAATCTTAGCTATGGTGAATTGTGCTGCTATGAACTTTGGTAAATAAATGCTACTCAGTGTGACCTAAGCAGAAGCTTGAATAAGTGCTTCCAAAGTTTGCCTTCATCCTCTGTTGCTCTTGGAATTCAGGTGGTGACATTTAAAAGAGCCGTGTGGATACTGAGAGATGCGTGGTCCAATCCCTTTCATTGCCCAAGATGACAACTCTGTCAGCTGACACAAATAGGAAAAGTCTAGATACAAATAGGAAACTTTGCAGATGATTCTGTGTGCGAATATAGAATTTTTCAGGGATGATAAAACAATAGAGGTTATTAGTTTAAAATAAATTTTCTTAAAGAAAATTTTACTTAGTGGAATTTGAACTACTTTTCTTCAAAAAGAATTATCTATTTTAATTTAATTTCACAAGAAGACCTGGGGTTAGATATAATAGTTACCTCACCTACCTCAAAAGGTTATTGAACAAATCAAGTAAGGTAACATCTGATTAAATATTTGAAAAGTGAAAAAGTCTTTATAGACTGGAAGTTCCACACAAAGTAAGATTCTTTTTCATAATTATATGATCAGTTCTTTGTCTCATTTATTTTGAAGACATTTAATTAAAGAAAGTCCTGATAAAATGATAGAGCTCATTCAATATTATCAGCCAAAAAAATGTGTATGTCTAGCAATGGATTTTATTTCTTAAAAGCTGGACTTTCAATAAATGAATATGAATATGGAATAGTTGTTTATCCTGGAGAAATAAAAAAGATAATCATTTTAGCCCAGCTGTAATGAAATTGGTATTTCTGGCAACAAAAGGAATCATTTCAGCATTTCACCACTATTAAGGCTTATCGTCTTGGTGAGCAGTGAGTCAGACAATGTTCGTTTATCTTTTATAGTCAGCTTTGATTTTGTTCTGCTTAGCAAGAACACTTTATACTCACATTTGAGCACTAAACACAACAATTCACCAACCACAAAACTGATCAAACATATCCCTCTCCTGGCCAAAGTGAATGTTGTTTCTTTACTATTTAGTGTTTACTTCCAATCCATTCTTCCTGCTTTCTAGATAAAAATTTAAAGACATCAGATCATAGAACCACCTCCACTTTTAATATCATGCAATCCAAAGCAAAACCATGAGTCCTCAAGCTCTTCTCCAAATCACTTAAGCTCCAACCCATAGCAAGCCCCTCCTGACAGCCTAACGCTGAGCACCACATAGTTCTACCTTGTGTGTTTTCTCCCTCATTGAAATGAGCCAATAAATCCAACACTATTTGACTAACGGTGTGTTCCTGCTGGTTTTAGTTGACGGGTATCAACAATATCTCTTAAAATTTAACAGTTTAGGCTGACCACATCAATTATATGTTTGTAAGCACTTCAACATCAGTAAGAAATGTGGAGAGAAAGACTTCAAAAGTAGGAAAACTGCAAATTTAAGTAAGTAAGCATTAAAACAGCTGAGCTTTCTAATAAAATTACCTATTAGCAATGACCGGTTTGGCTCTGTGGATAGAGCATCAGCCTGCGGACTGAAGGTTCAATTCGGGTCAAGGGCACGTACCTTGGTTGCGGGCACATCCCCAGTAGGGGGTGTGCAGGAGGCAGCTGATTGATGTTTCTCTCTCGTCGATGTTTCTAACTCTATCCCTCTCCCTTCCTCTCTGTAAAAATCAATAAAAAATAAAATAAAATTACCTATCAAATCTGAAGTCCCTGCATTCAGAAAATGTTGATGAGGTGCAAACTATGCTTTAGACATTGGTAATATAACTTGATCCACATTAACTGATTTCCTGGCTTAAAATGAAAACACTGCCATTTTAAAAACTCTACAAAAGATGCTTAAGAGACATCAGTCATCACTCAGTTCTAGTCAACTACTTTAGGGAGTGGCTGGGAGCTTTTGGGTTCAATTTATCTTCTGTTTTCTTCTTCAATATATTCTGTGAGTCATCAGTTGTTTAACCATCAGAATAAAGTGGCCTGGCATTTGTCCGTGTTTAAATAGACTAACGTATTTTTCTTTTTAAAGAAAAAAAATCCATATTAGATAAATTCTGCAGTAGTTTTTACGGTAAATATTCAAGGTAGTAACATAGATGTGATTGTTCGAGAGATTAATGCGTTTTTATAATAGTTTGCTCTCAATGTTACCTTTTTTCTTAAGCATTCAACAAATAAAATTGGGATGATTTATCTAGTGATTTTTTTTCAATTGGTTTAGTCCAAAGATTGTTTTAATATCTTTCTAAATTTGACAAATAAAAGTTTTTATATAGTAATCTATATCCTCATTTTTATTTAAAATTTATTATTATATTTATAAGTTTAACAATTAAGAAAGATTTCATATAGTAATAAATTTCCTCATGATAAAATACAGTAATTTCTGCTATAACATGACATACATTTCTACAGGTTTCTGCCTTATGCAAATCATTAATAAAACTTTGGGAAGTATAAGGGAAATGGGATTAGGAGCACAATGCTCAAAAACTTTGTAAAGTATTTAAAAATAAATTAAAAACTAATACAACACAACAAAGTTTTTTTGTTATTTTGTATGCTTTTTAAAAATTAAATTTATTGGGGTGACATTGGTCGACATAATCATGTGGGTTTCTATGTTACAAGATCTGTATATTGTACCATGTGCCCACCACCAAAAGTCAAATCTTCTCCTGTCGACAAAGTTTTACATATTAAATTGTTTAAAAATATACAAACACTGTAATAAATACTATAGTATTTGTATATAGTATTTACTGGGAAAAGACCGGAAATGGTGAGAGCTTGTGAATTTTTGTGAAAGTAATGCTTGAGAGTCACCTGAAATATGGAGGAATTTTTAACACCAGATGGGATGGCTGTGGCACGTAATACGCACAATGAACCAAGGTAGGTAGTCGATGCTGAAGTGTGTGCATACGTGTGTTTGTTATTGTTATTTTTATGTATTTATTTTGGTATTGTCATGTTTTTTTTCATACATGTGTATTATGTGTTTCAATGTTATTGGGTTCTTATAGGTAAGTTTTCTAGCTTCCTTACTGTTTCTTGCAGATGAAACCCTGCATAAGCAAACATGAAATTCATGTAATACTTTAATTATTCCCTAACACATCAGTCACTGTTGAACAGCTTTGTGTTTTTAAAACAGGAATTAAGGCCAGACTGACTGTGATACCTATTTGGTCTTCAGAATGATAAGGTTTGAAGGCTAATGAAAATCCCCTGTTGTCTCATTCCCTCATTATGACTCACTCAAAACAGAAGAGCAATTTTGATCTTTCTAAACTGTACTTACGCTTTTTGATATAAAAGATGTGGGCTCAGCAACAAAGCACTTTGTGATCAGTATTTCTCTGGCCTTGAACCTCCTGCCTTGTTCCTGAATACATGATTTCGCCTCATATGCAGTTCTAGCAATTGGTTCCTTTCTTCATATTTGAACCACACAAAAAATCATAATCATAATGGCACTAAGGATCAGTGTAGGCAAGAGACGTCTCTAGGCAGGTTATACAAAATTGTCCAGTGGATGTGCATCTCCATTAATCTAGGAAATGGAGAGCTAACTGCAAGATGATTTCATTTACTTATCACACACTACAGATGAAATTTATCTAAAAATGACAATTATCTAATTATTGCAGGAATGAAGTACTACAGATTAACTCTAGTAAAAGTGATTATTATTTTAAGTAATAAATTCTGTATACTTTTCTGAGATTAACAGCTTTTGAAAAGAAGTATAATAAGTATGTCAACATATTATCAGTGATTACTGTGAGTTGATTTATTTGTTTATTTTTTTGGAATTTTTCTGATATTAATTTTGGTTTCTTAGTTCATCCATCTTTATTGTATCTTTCTTAGAAATTAAACTATGTGAAGCTCAGATTGTGCATGGAGTACAATTTTGCCTAGTCACTGTTTTGTTTGTTTATTTGTTTGTTTTAATATATTTTTATTGATTGCAGAGAGTAAGGGAGAGGGAGTGAGAGAGAGAAACATAAATGATGAGAGAGAATCAGTGATCGGCTGCCACCTGCATGCCCCACAATGGGGACTAAGCCTACTACCCAAACCGAGCATGTGCCCTGAATGGGAGTCAAACTGTGACCTCCTCCTTCATAGTTCGATGCTCAACCACTGAGCAACACTGTCCAGGCACCTGTCACTCTTTTGATTCACTGGTTCTCTGCTCGTATCTCCCAGTTAGAGCAGGGCAACTGCACTGTCTCCACTGACAATGGAATCAACTGAGTAAAAGATGAGGCTAACACTGACAGCCTTCAGATAAGAATGAAGAAATGCCAATGTCACACTATTGAAGGTGGGAGGAAAACATCATGATCAGAAAAGGTTTTACCTTAAATCCCAGACATTATTATTATGATGCCTGTAACAGGTGATGCTACTATTTTAAGTTCATTAATTTTAATATTTAGTTTTAATTTCATAAATTTTTACTATGCTATGTAACCCATTTAATCACTTCCTTCTTGTTAGCTATAGTTTCCTCATAGTTTATATTGTGTATACTCACACTGAATTTATTTTAATACTAGAGGCCCGGTGCACAGATTCGTGCACTGGTGGGGGTCCCTTGGCCTGGCCTGTGGGGATCGAGCTGATACCGGCTCTCTGACATCCCTCGAGGGGTCCTACATTGCGAGAGGGAGGTTCTCAGGTGACGCACTCAGGAATCAGGCTCCCTCCTCTCTGGTTCCGGGTGCCTCACCCAAGAACTGCAGCTGCCAAGTCACTGCAGCTTGGCAGCTCCTGCGTTGAGCATCTACCCCCGATGGTCAGTGCACGTCATAGCTACCAGTCAGACGGTTGCTTAGGCACTATATATAGATTTGTTAAAATTTTTTAAATCCCTCAATTTGAGTTCTGCATCTTGGGACATTAATGCTACCTGGATTTTATAAAGGCATAATATTCTAATTCAAATTTTTATCCATTTAAATTTAACCCTAAATCTGATCATAGCATCTCTCTTGATATAACTATAACATCTGAAAAAGAAAAGTTTATTGTAACATGCTGAATATCACTCCCAAAAACTTTCTGAGGGCCTTATGTTGCAAAATGTTCATTAGAAAAATATCAAGTGAATCAAGAGAATAACTTCATTTCTATAATAAGGATCAAATCAGTACCTTCCCTTAGAGAACTGCTACTGACTGAGCTCCATCTTCTGGTATGTGAGGTCCAAAATGTCCCCAGCCACTCTGAGGCCATGCAGATGACCTAAGAATGACATGCTACGGGACAGCCTATAATAACTTACGTGACAGAAGGCATTTCTCATGGACTTTGAAACCAAAAACCTCTTGAGAAAATGTTAATTTCACAGAACTTCAGATATAATGAGGTTTCACAAAAGAAAAATAGTATCTTTACAAGTTCGTATTTTTTAAAAAAAATACTATGAGGGAAGCAGGAATTTCATGAAGCAAGCTAAGAAGTGAGAAATGATTCATCTTGGTGATTTCTCTAGGTGATTATAATGAATGCTCATAATGCTGCCCACTGCAAATGAGATAATGAAATACAACTAAGGTTTTAGAAAAGTGAAGAATAAATGAAGCATTTAAGGAATCAAATGTATATAGGCCAGCTGGACTAGCTTCTCCGTAACAGAATATTTTAATTATAAGTTAGAGTTACAAGGGGAATCCTAAACAGTTATACCCATCAAATTTAAAGAAAAAAATAAGTAGATCTCAGAAAAAAACCACAACCACCATTTTCCTATGAAGTTGAAAAAAATAAACTGGAAAAAGTTTGGGAAAAACACTTGACAAAAATCATTAAAATGAAGTGATCTAATATAAGTCAGGCTGTATTGACTTGTTTGAATACCTATCTCCTTTGTCCATTTGTCTGTCTTTGTCTGAAGAAGCTAACCACAGTAACTACTATTTCTGAATCATGTTTTCCAACAAAACTGGTTAATGGACTAAGAATTTGAAACCACTTTTGGAGGCTCATTGCTCAATATTTTCAAAAGATTGAATGCTTCAATTTAAACCCATTTTTTCTGGTAATATGAGCATTTCATAAACAATTTTCCCCTAGAAAAAATGAACAATACCCACACAACTAAGGAGGAATTTATTGTGTAATGCAGTGATCAGATACTGCAAGTCCCAATTTTAAATAGATACCACTATAAGCAAGGTTTCATGGTCTGTTCTCTACTATTTTTGTTAGAATGAGTGTCAACAGCACTGCTTATATAGAGGCTGTAGGATTTTGGACTCAACATGCACATAAATTGGCCCAATTTATTTTTTTAAACATATTTTATTGATTTTTTACAGAGAGGAAGGGAGAGGGATAGAGAGTTAGAAACATCGATGAGAGAGAAACATCGATCAGCTACCTCCTGCACACCCCCTACTGCAGATGTGCTCGCAACCAAGGTACATGCCCTTGACTGGAATCAAACCTGGGACCCTTCAGTCTGCAGGCTGATGCTCTATCCATGGAGCCAAACCAGTTAGGGATATTCATTCTTATTGATTTTTAGAGAGAGGGAGAGAGAGAGAGAGAAACATCCATGTGAGAGAAACACAGATTGGCTGCCTCCCGCATGCCTCCTACCAGGGATTGTGACCACAACCCGGGCATGTGCCCTGGCCAGGAATAGAACCAGCAATCCTTAGGTGCACAGGACCACACCCAACCAACTGAGCCACACCAGCCAGGGCAGCCCACATAATAACTGTTATTAAATTGATATTATAAGAAGGTTCTGTTATTAATGTAGCTAGTTTATTAAAAGGTATGATCACAGCCCTGGTCAAGTTGCATGTCACCTACTCTCTCCTTTAAACTATGTCAACAACAATGATAAATACAAAAAATGACCATTTGTAATCAATATTAGGAACATCAAGGGTCCCTTCTATAGTTCTTGATTATTTCTGTATTTTAAAAATGTGTTTATGGTCAAGATAATAGCACTCAGGCTTTGGAGCTAAACTGCCGGGTGTTAAATGTTGGCTTTGTGAACATATCACGAAACCACTCTGTACCTCAGTTTCCTTATTGGCAAATTGGGGTCGGTCTGACAATGTTTGACACTAATTCATTCTTGTACAAGTACTAGTTATTATAAACATGATGTATAAGATAGTTTTAAAATCTATTACTTACTAACGTGATTCACTCAATTAAGGCTGTTTTTTGAATATAATTGACATCTCAAGTATAAAAAATGTAACATCAAGAAAAAAAGAATTTTTGTTCCTGATTACCAGTATCACTAAGCATATATACATAATAGTTCAAAAGATACTAGATTGTTTTCTGTGGGACAATTTTGAAGTCTTTAAAGTGGGCAATTTCAGAATTATTTTTATAAGCAGTATGGCTACATCTATACCCTGCTAGAAATAGGTACTTCATAGATTATGTGCACTATTCTAAGGTAAAAGAAATTAATTCTTAACGGAAGAATAATCTTTCTATCGATTTGCTTCCTTGAAGGTGATCTCTTCTGTTGCATTTGGTGTTTGGCCGGGGAGATGGAGGATGCTCCAGCCTGTCTCAGGTTGTGTGATAGAGACTGGAGCTGCTGGGATGCTCATGCACAGCTCTGTCACTCAGAGCTGCCTCTCTAATTGAGGCCGGCTTCATATGTAGGGGAGGAGGTGGCCCCTAGGCCAGTGATGGCGAACCTTTTGAGCTCGGCGTGTCAGCATTTTGAAAAACCCTAACTTAACTCTGGTGCCGTGTCACATATAGAAATTTTTTGATATTTACAACCATAGTAAGACAAAGACATATTTTTAATATTTATTTTACATATTTAAATGCCATTTAACAAAGAAAAATCAACCAAAAAAATGAGTTCACGTGTCACCTCTGACACACGTGTCATAGGTTCACCATCACTGCAGGCAATACTATTTGAAGAAAAATTGAAACCTGGAATCAAAATGAATGAGATCTCATTGTATTTTTACAGTAAAAATAGATTTCAACTTTGAAAAGTCCACTCATTTTATTTTATATCGAAAGTCTGGTGAATATGGACAGGATTTCTAAATGTTACATAAGAAACATAGCCACTTTGATGAAAAAGGAATCTCATTTTGAATCAAAGTGCCCTGATTATGGTGCTAGTCAGAGAAGCTACAGACTTGGTTTGGCTTTCAGCTCTCTGCTTTTATGGTCCAGAAATTGTTTCCAGGTATAATGTTAGGATAATCCTTTGACTACCCTATTTGTATCACTGCTCTCAAAAACCACGGTCATGTAATTTCTCTGTCCAGTGTCTGACAACAGTGAATTTATATATTTTTTCCAGTGTTCTCTCTATATTGGCAGGTTAAGATCAGTGATTATAGCCCCATCATGGCCAAAAGTAGAAATATGAATAAAAAACAGGAATGTGAAACAATTCAAGCAAAACAAACAAAACTCACTTAAGATAAAAGTATATCAAACGTAAAAGTCTTAGCTATATACTAAAAAGCATACTTATTCATCTCTCCATTCAACTCTACATTTTAGGCATCTATTATTAAAAGAAATTCATAGAAAGAGCATATTTTTAGATCTAGAGCATTTGAAGAATAAAGATGTTATAAGTACATGAGTCAGGAAACATTAAATGGCACTACTTTTGAAGAATAGGACCCAAATTAAACAATTTTTTCTTCTTACATTTTTTATGTAATTATAATAATATAAAAAGTTAGAGTTCATTCTAAATTATATGCTGTATATTTTTCTTCACTACATATGCAAATGGTTGAATCCCAATTGAATTTTTTAAATTTTTCCTGATTTACTAATCTAATAAGATCAAATTAATTTTTAAAAATGTGTTCGCCCCTGGCTGGGTAGCTCAGTTAGTTAGAGCATCATCTCAATATGCCAAGGTTGTGGGTTCGATCCCTGGTCAGAGCACAGTAAAAAATCAATCAATCAATGCATAAATAAGTGGAACAACAAATCAATCTCTCTCTATCACTCTCTCTTCTCTCTCTCTCTCAAATAAATAAATTTTAAAAAATGTGTACACACTACATTTTTTACCATTGACATGACAGTAGCAAAATCAGATTTAGTCTACTTGCCATTTTTCACAAATTTTATTATCATTTCTTAATTATCCAAAAATAATGGGCCACATGTATTTTATTTTTTTCTTTATTGGTTAAGGTATTACATATGTGTCCTTATTGCCCCATTGCCCCCCCACCCTCCCCCACTCATGCCTTCACCCCCCTGGTGTCTGTGTCCATTGATTAGGCTTATATGCATGCATACAAGTCCTTTGGTTGATCTCTCCCCCTTACCCCCACCCTCCCCTACCTTCCCTCTGAGGTTTGATGGTCTGCTGCTATTAAAAATATCTATCATCTTCCTGAAAACCAAGGAAGATAAATTTAACTTTTTTAATTTAAATTTTATTTGATGTGAAATTAGTTTCCAATTCACTTATCTATAAGTAATAATAAATAAATAATAAAAAGTTTGAAGTAAAGCAATAGCCACAGGATGAGACAGGTTCAAGGCACATTTTAGCTATAAAACAGATGTGCTCATGACGCACTTGGAAATGATGGAGTCCCGGGAGAGAAGCAGTGGAGTGTGGCTGTTTACTAGTACATTCAGAGGTTTGAGCGTCGAATAAATTCAGGCTACCATTTCAGCTTTGCCACTAACAACTATGAGACCATAGGCAATTGGTTTCACCTCACTTATATTCTCCTATTTTATGGGGGGTGGGGGGGGAGTGGTTGTGATTATTAAATGAGATAATGTTTTCAAAGCACTTAACCATCCCTGGTTCATAGTGACTGTTCAATAAAGATTTATATTACACTTATGACAGTGATGGTGATGATGAGAGTGGTGATGATTAGAAAATAACTGAAGGCTTTCAGCTTGGAATACTTTGTGGCACAGGGGGTTAAAAATAGTCTGGGATTTTGGAGATATGACTAAGGCTGGAGGTAAAAATGTAGGGTCATCATTAAATAGGTAATATCTAGAGTTATTACTCAAAGCAAGTATGTTATGTGATTTTTTTATAAGTGACCAAGAAAGAATTTTTGAGAATAATTGCATTTAAAGGGAGAAAACAGTTCTCATGGAGTCAGAAGAAAAACAGAAGACAACAGTATCAGACATCAAGGAAAAATAATTTCTTGATTAAAGAAAGACCAAATGCTTAATGGTGAAGACATCTCAAGGGAATGAAGACGGAGAGGAAATCTTTGCTTTTGTCAATTAAGAGATACAGCTAATAGGATCAAATTTGTTTGAGTGGGGATGAAGAAGATGAGATCATTTGAGCACAGATTAAAAGGTACAAAAATGAAGATAGCAAACATAGGCTAAATTTTAAAACACCCTTCCTGTAAACCCTTTTATATGTGAGCGGGGGGAGGAAAGCACAGAGAGATTAATATAATACCCAGGATCTTAGTTCATTAGTAGTGGAATACCCAGTATTAAAATCCAGTTAAATTCAGGGTAATTGAAATCACAGCCCTCGTTAATATATTTATGTGAAATTAATTTTCAGAAAATTAATTTATCTATGTATGATGAAAACCAAATTAATTTCTCCTGGCTTATACACAAAGCTCTGATATATTGTGCTCAACATTAACTCTAGTGAAAAGTGAATGATTTTTAAGGGGAGATATTCTAAGAGCCTGTCAAAATCTCACTAAGACACACATAAATACATAAGATTGTTTCACTGTGGGTGCCACTTCAAAGAAAAAAATTATTTTGTAAACAGGGAGCCTAGGCCAAAGAGAGCTGTTTGTGTAATTCCTAGTATTATAGCATGTCAGTTTTGATTTTGCCCTTCAACATGTCTAGCAGTTAAATTGCTCCTGTTGTTTTAGGGGATTATAAAAGAAATGACTCCCAGCATCTGTTTATCTCCACTCTTCCTCTTGCCCAGAAGTAGTTGTTTATCCAACCACAGTAATTATGATGATAGGATAATTTCCTTATTATTGATTCCAGATATTATATGATAAAATTGCACAGATGGCTTGGAGGAGTTATTCATTGACTCAACCATTTTAGAATGAATCTGACTCATCAGACCTGTGCCAGACCAAACAGTTATTAATCAACAAGGCAAAAAAGTTCCAGGAGCTGTCTCCAAGATTATTTCATTATCTGGACAATAACTAAACACGTGGGTGTGCTAGATTGTTCATGCTGGAGAGAAATGAGGGAAGGTGCTAGTATTGGATAGACTTAGATATAGAAGCTGAACTCTTCACTGACAGTGAAGTCTGTAGATTGTCAGAGTGGTATGTATACACTGGTGTAAATACTACAGTAATGGACTTCAGAGCATTAGGCTTTTCAGAGAGAATGGTTTGGTAGTGACAATAAGGAGAAAAAAAGGACTATTCTTGATTCTTAAATCCTCTATTTAAGGTCCAGTGTCATGACATTAGTAAGAGATACATCAGCCACCATTTGAGAACGTTATAGGATAGTTATTATTATTAGAGGTAATAGGTTAACTTTTATTAAGGATGAGAAGTTTAAAAAAAAATCCAGAGAAGAACAAGAGGGCAGAGGGAATTCTGTTATAAATTATGAGTTTCAGAGGGCAATGAGGGGTAAGGAAAGTCACATGAGAGATGTACACACTCATTAGTGAATGAAGTATATGTGAAGACCTGGAAGTCGTGGGCTTTTTTTATTGATTTCAGAGAGGAAGGGAGAGGGAGAGAGGGATAGAAACATCAATGATGAGAGAGAATCATTGATTGGCTGCCTCCTGCACACCCCACACTGGGGAATCAAGCCCACAACCCAGGCATGTGTCCTGACTGGGAATCGAACCATGATCCCCTGGGTCGATACTCAACCACTGGTGAGAGTGGAAGCTGTAGGCTTCTTGCTTATCAATAGAAGCAGAAAGAAACAGAATGCTGGATCAGCGCTAATGGTCAGGGAGGCAGATCGTGGTAGTGAGGCTGGTTAAGGTGGGGTGGGGAGGGGATGCCTAGATGATGAACGGAGAGTCTTGCCAGGAGTTTGTATAATTCTGGAGCTCCATCTTCACTCTAGTTGTGATGGCTGTGGGAAGGGCATTCTTACAAAGAGTAAAGTACAGAAAGGTCCTATCTTAGGAAACTATTGCAGAATTCAGCACACAATGTCATTTTGTGACTTTTGTTTGCTCCAGGACCAAACAGAACAGAGATAGCATGGACCACCATGAACTAAAAGCTCATGACCAATTAAGATTATCCTAAGACTGCAAGAATTGTTTAACACTAGAACTTTTTTCACTGTGCATTATTAATCTAAAGGAGGAATGTATTATCTTTTTTTCTGAAAAGGTGAAAAGCATTTTATAAATTTTAAAATTGTTTTAAAACTAGGAACAAAATTTTGCTTAAATAATAAAGTTTTACTATCAGACATCTATACCAAATATTATACCTGATACTAAAATAATGGAAACCTTCCCATTAAAGTTGAGATAATGCAATTATCCCTAAACCAACCCAAACATTACTAATTGTATTGAAGATGCTAGTCCAGTGATGGTGAACCTTTTGAGCTCGGCGTGTCAGCATTTTGAAAAACCCTAACTTAACTCTGGTGCCGTGTCACATATAGAAATTTTTTGATATTTGCAACCATAGTAAAACAAAGATTTATATTTTTGATATTTATTTTATATATTTAAATGCTATTTAGCAAAGAAAAATCAACCAAAAAAATGAGTTCGTGTGTCAGATAGTATCATAGGTTCGCCATCACTGTGCTAGTCAATATTAAAAAAAAGGAAAATTTAATATTGGGGAAAATGGCATACTGTACTTATTTGTAGATAAAATTTAAGAGAATAAATTTTCAAATGAATAGTTCATCAACATGCAGAGATACAACAATGAATGAAGAATAAACATTTTTATACAGAGTAAGGACAAATTAGGAAATGCAATCCAATTAAATTTTAAATAACAAAAAAGTGTCTCGGTATAAAGTGCATATCTAACAGGAACTATATATCTTATGTTAAAAGGACTAAAAAACTTTAGAACAAAAGTAAAAGGCTGAATAACTGAAAAGTTATCATGTTCACTGATGGATGTGCTTAATATTTTAGAGCTATCATTTCACCTTAATTTAAACAGTATATCAAGAAATTCTTAGATAATCTTGTTACAAAGAAGGAAGAAAATGGTAAATTATAAAAAAATATATTATCAAGTTTAATGATTATAAGAACATGGGGATTCAGCTTGGAGCTGGGGAGCACCAGACAAAGCAGTGCTCCCACACCTACAGAAGTCTGGGGGGCTGGGGGTGAAAATTCATAGCGGTTTAAAAGAAACCTGCAGCTGTAGGGCAAACAGGCAGTCTCAAATCCAGAGGGAGACACGTGTCTCCAGGGCAGAAAGGAGCTGGACACTTGCTCACCTGAAGCAGGTTCCTGTTTTCCTACTTGGGATTCATTAGTTTGATTTCTACGTAAAGGAACCCCTTTCCCTTGAATGCTTTTCCACGTAATTATGGGCTGTATATTTTCCTTTGTCATTTTATACCCAGTACTTTGTGGGTACTGAAATATTTTTGTTTGATGTTATTGAATGTTAGGGTTTTGCTCTCTCTTTTTTTTTAAAATATTTTTATTGATTTCAGAGAGGGATAGAGAGATAGAAACATCATTGATGAGAATCACTGATCGGCTGCCTCCTGCATGCCCCCTACTGGGGAACAAGCCTGAAACCCAGGCATGTGCCCTTGGCCAGAATCGAACCTGGGACCCTTCAGTCTGCAGGCCGATGCTCTATCCATTGAGCTAAACCAGCTAGGGCGGTTTTGCTCTCTTTTTAAGTGAGTGGTAGAAGGCTTTATTTTGGTAGTCAGTTCAGACTGTGGTTCCGCCTGATTCTTTCAGGGCTTGTGGGAGTGGGTGTAAGGTAGTCCTACTCTAAGGATGATTTAGCCCCACTCTTACAGCTTGTCATCCTGACATCTTTACTGAACTCACTGCGTGACTGATGAGAACGTCTGCTTTGTCTGGTTAGGACTCCAAATTGTGCCAGCTCTCAGATCCACCCAACTCCCAGCTCCTAGGAGCTCTTTCCCCCAGTTCTTGTTGAGCTTCAACCCATGCGCAGCTTTGTATTCAGCAAAAACTCAAGACTCACTCTTTACCTAACTTCACTGAGTGTGACCCTGTATATGGACACTTCCGTATTGAGTAAACATTCAAAGCTCATCAAAGAGCCCTGCGAAGATCTTGCTACTAATGCCAATGTCTGTCTCCTAGACTCAGAAACTGTCCTACCTTTCCCTGCTTCTCTCCACAGCGTGTTCAAGGTTAGGTAGTTTTGTGTGTGTTTTTTTCTCTTCTGCAGATGCCTGTTTTCCAATATCTACAAGTATCATTTTATATTCTTTGCTCAGTTTTCTTATCTCTTTATAGCAGGAAGGTAACCCAGTCCCTGTTACTCCATTGTGGCAGGAAACAGAAATCTCCTCTTAATAAAAAGCTGGGAGCAAGAGAACACCAGGAAGTAGAATTTCTACACTGAAATTATTCTGCAAGGAATTTTACAGAAGGGCCCATGTGACATCCAACCCCATCCTCAAACCCCTGCCAATCATCTCCATCTCCACAGTGTTTCTTTGATCAGCAAAGCATTTTTTTTGTCCAGCTCAAGGATGACCACCCTAATCGTCCACTTAACCTCTGACTTACGTCTTCCTGTTTCTCCCAAGAACAACAGTGGAGCAACTGTGTGTTTATAACACTAAGATATAACCGGGCTCAGTCCAGAAAATACCAGATGTCGGATTGCTTATTGTTTATTATTGCTGGTTATACCTTACTGCTTCCTAGTTTGACAAGTTATCTAATGACTAAAAGAAAATGGCCTCAGAAAAAGACAGTTAGAAATCCAATTCTCTTTGCACTGGTATCATAAGAGTATGACCTGACTATACTATAACAGTGAAACGAATCTCCATCCAAAGTGTCACTATCATTTGTCTGGATAGGAAAATAGTCAAGTAATGTATGGGATATTTTAGATTGAAATCTAGCAACCTTTCCTTTTATGATGTACAAGGATAGCTCTCACAATTTTCAAAGTGTTTTAAGAGACAATGAATTAATGTATCAAAGATAATTTTTTAAATAGCATCTTAACCTGTAGATAATAAGTAATATTAAGCAATAATGATTAAAGGAGCATGTTCCAAGGTACTCATGAAAAAAACAACAAAAAAAGAAGCATCCATCCGAGTGCTGGCAAAGTAGCATCTTTCAGGCCGAGCTTGAAGTGACTCATATTTCTTCTTGTCTCATTGCTGAAGTCTGCAGAGAATTCAAGGCAGAAGAAAACTGATTCGCTTGCCCAGAGAGAGGCATGCAGAGCTGCAGACATCCAGGGCAAGAGTCAATATTAAAGGGCAGTGCTCCAGGCAGAGCAGACCCGCCTACACCCCAGCTGCCAGCCACTACTGGACCCCTCCCTGGGGAGAAGAGGCAGCTAGCTCCCCTGGCCTTGCATCCACATTAGAGGTGAGGTGCTGGAAAACACCAGGTGACTTCCCCACCGCCCCGCTCCCGACCCCATGGATTGCCAAACGCCAAGAGCTACAGGAGGTAATGACTCACAGTGATCCCTCGCCACTGAATTCTTGCCCAGGCTTCTTCCCCAGTCCTGAATAGAGCGCCTCCAGGTACAGATGAGAAGGTTTTGTATTAAAACATTCCAGTAGGAATAGTGCATTTCATAGGCAGGAGATAGTTTATTTGATTATGCATTCAAGTGTCACACGTGATTAGTATTGATCCTCGCAGAGAGCAGCATTGTTGAACTTGGTACAAAATGTAAAAGTCATCTTCGAGTCCTTCTGAGTCACCACTCTGAATCATGCTTAGTTTTTATTTTGCCACGCAAGTTAAAGTTTCTGAACTCGTTGCATTTAAAAAGCAGCCATTTGTCACTCTTCCAGCCTGTATATTTCCCCTCCTAAGGAAAGTAATTTGACTGCATTACTGCGGGATAATGATGTGTCAAGTTTTCTAGTTAAAATGAAACTATTTGTCATGTTTATGAATATTATCAATCATTGCATTCTTATTGTTAATCTTATTTAGGGAGACTTTTTAAATAATTTTGTACCTTCATAAGACTTGTAGTCATTTTTCAGAGGCAGTATTTAGCAGTGATATTGGTCCAAAATTGTTTTCAATGTTATTTACTTTTAAATGTATATTTAGAAAGGACTGTCAGGAAAAGAAATGGCTATATTATATTGTCACACGTGATTTTGTTAAGGAGAAGTCACATTTGTCATTTTCCATATTCACAGAGGTTTGTGTGATAATGATATTAATAGTTAACATTTATTAAAGAATTATTAAGAACTATACAACTGCTATGTTTACAATGAAATAATTCATATAACGCTGACAAATGCCCCACGAGGTAGCTACTAATATTATCTACATTTATCAGATGGGAAGCTCAGAAAAATTCAGTGATTTTTTTTTCAGGATTTGTCATAGCGAGTTCATATTAGAGACAGGATTTTAACCCATGCATTTTGTTTCCAGAATCTCTGTTCGTAACTTCTATAGAATTAGAAATAAAATTAAATCTAGCCTTTGAGCCCAACAAGTTCATGAAGGAGATACCAGTAACCAGAGCTAACACCAAAAAAATGGCCAACACAATGAAAGTAACTGACGACAGTAATACCAATCTATTCAACTACATTTAATCCCACTGTTTTCTAAAAGCTGATTTTAAAGAACCAAGACAATCCTTTCCAAATTGATGTTGCAAGATGTTTTTACACTGGTGTTTAACAATACTGTCTCCACTTTTAGTCATATGTGGTGTTTCTTTCATACTATTTGATGAAAAGAGGATACAAATATATGGGCCCTTTTACCATGATAACATGATTAAAATGGGGAACTGTTAAAAATTTTCAGAAACTTCCCCACAGTAGAGATAGTTGTGGATGTCTGAGAACAAAATTGATGCAAGGAGTTTGTTGATCAATTTTCATAAAACACATTGTGTACCCAGAAGTGAACCAAGAGCCTGTATTCAGGTCAGGAGACTAGGCACCAATTCCCAGATCTATTGCCACCTAGTCAGTCACTTTAAACAAATTATTTCACCTCTCCAGGTGTTTGGTACGTGTTTTTAATTTTAAAAAAGGCGGAGAGGGGCTGGTAACTAATTTTTAAAGCTCCTTTTACTTTGCATAATATATAATCAATCTTCAATTGCTTGAAATTAGTTCTTTAGACATAAGGTTGTCATGTATTCTGCAGGATATGTAGAGACAGAGTAACATGAAAGTAATGATCTAACTAATGAAAAATCTATATTAACTTAATAAAGAAACTACAATTCCTCAATAAAAATTGACCTAGGAAGTAAATGTTCCCCCAAAAAGCATTAAATCATTTGTAATAAGTAGTTCCATTTGATAGAAATGAATTTAATAGCGATTGGAGGAAATGTGACCCTCCAATGAAGTCTTTCTAAGATTGCTTTCCCCATGAACAGTACTGGCCTTCTTCATAGTCTCCATCAAATAAAAATCCACCACATTTAATGTAGAACAAGTCAAACATCTCTGATTAAATTATGCAAAGCCATCTTTCTAACAAATGTGACAGGACTAATTTTTCTAATGCAAATTTTTTACATTTCATAGTCAACATCAAAATGTGTTATCTCTTTAATTTTACACAGTAGAGGTTAAAGTGTTTCATTTGTCCAGGGCCAATAAATGGCAACACTTAGCCTCCTGTGCTGAGTTTATCCCTATAAGTCAGCAAATTTCAATCTTTTTCATTTTATGGCACACATAAACCAATTAAACCAATTACTAAAATTCTAACCAAAAAAATTTGGTGTAATTTTGATTCATTCACACCGGACGACTATTGTTGTTAGCTGTTTTCTTTTCTTTCCTTTCTTTCTTTCTTTTTTTGTTTTTTTAACAATCTAAGGGCGGGGGGTGGGGGGGATGGTCAGTGCCTCTGACTCAATAGGTAGGTATTGCATGTTTTAAAAATTCCTGCAGCACACGGGTTGAAAATTGCTGCTGGCCAACACAATGAAAGTAACTTAACAAAAGTTAAGTGCTCTTTTCAATGTAGTCATCTAATATTTACAGAGCTAGCTAGACAGATAAGGGACATATTGACATTTTTGATCATTTGGAAACTCTTGCTCTGTGCCATGGAATCCAAATAAAGTGATTTTCTGTGATAAAAGATGGAACCCTGGCACACTCAGTAATACCTTATACGGGGTATTCAAGATACCAGAGTCTGATTATAAAGGAGTTGAATAGAAACTGACAATTGTTGGTCACCTATTTCTTTTGTAACCTGTTTTGCAAATGAAATGACCAAATTGGGAAATACTTTAAGACTAAGAGATCAGGGATTAGTATCCACAGATTCAAGTATAATCTCTGTATGGATGTCTGGCATGGGGAGAGGGAGAGAGAATATGTTGGTGGAGGCTCATTCTCCCTAATCCTATTTCTTTTCATTTCAATTCAACCTTATTTCATGCCCTTCCACGAGCTCATCTTCTGAGAGGGCTGATCTGTGTTTAGAATCCTCCTGGAAAGTAGCTTTGAAAATACAGATGCCTTGTGTTTGGGGGACTATAGAAACTTCTGTTAAGTGACCAATCTGTTAAGTATATTAAGTGTCCATCACAGGCATACGCTATCAGGATCACCTCTCTCAGTGAGACTTGAATGCATTTCTTTCATAAAGGGATGGGCATTTTTCTTTTAATGCAGCTCACAAAGAGAGAATAAGCAAATTTACCAAATTATGGGTACTGTTGAGGTTTGAATAAAGGAAGAAATGCATTTTGATTTGTTATTGGTTATTGATGCATAAGGCATAAGTTATCCTGTAGTTAATCTTAATTTGTGTGTTATGAAGTTAAAAAAAATAAGCCACTTCTACCCCGAAACTACTATGTGTATTCCATTTAAGTGTAAGTAGCTATACTTTGGCGGGGGGAAGTCAAGTCTAGTTTAAAAGAATAGTTAGGATAAACATTTATTGCCACTTCCACACTCTCAATCTGCATTTCCAGGCACCAGCATTGCATGTCCACCTGGTTCAGTACCCCACTGCCTGATGGTGCACTCCAGTCCCTGAACCCCATACCAACCGCACCTCAAAGGCCTGCCCTCTGTTCCTTCCATGTTCCTAATTACTTCTCCCTTTGACACCACTTCACACTTTTGCCATAATCCTCCCAACCATTATGAAGACTCCAATTATTTAAAATCCCTGCCGGGTTCTAAGAGTGGTTCTGAAATCTTTTTACTAATAATTGGAAGAATCCTGAAAATGGTGGTGTCTTCAAACCACCTTCTGCTACAATTTAATACATTTTTTCTCATTTACTTTAATTAAATTAAGATCACCTTTAGTGAACACAATGGACTTTCTGTCCCTTCAAATGCAAAGCACTCTGCATCTTTGCCATCTCTCCTTTGTTTCCATTTGGCATCAAAGAATCCAATGTGCCTGTCTTAATTGGGGTTTTCCAGAGTCAGACCCTGAGATGAAGTATTTGTACATGGAACTTCTTATTTTAAAATATATTTTTATTAATTTCAGAGGAAGGGAGAAGGAGAGATAGAAACATCAATGATGAGAGTTTATCACTGATCAGTTGCCTCCTGCAGGGTCCCCCTATGGATCGAGCACACAACCCCAGCATATGCCCTGACTAGGAATCAAACCATGACCTCCTGGTTCATAGATTGATGCCCAACCCCTGAGCCACTCTGGCCAGGCTGCCTGGAACTTCTTAAAGTGCTCTTAGGAGAAAGGGTTTGGAGAAGGCAGAACAGAAAAGAGAGGCCACACAAAGGAATAATGCTGGGGCAATTGCAGCCTCAGATGGCCATCAGGGGAGCTCTAGAGAATAAATTATACCTTGAAAGGTCTCCCTTTGAGAACAAAAAAATTTTCAGCAGTCTATTTCCAGTCCCAGTCATAAAAGATCATCTTCTGAACGTCATAGATGGGAGCCACTAACAGGAAGCATGCAGAACCTGAGGGACAGTGACCAGAGCTGGTGGTGCTCAAGAGCTGGGTGCACCAACAATGTCTGCTGTAGCCACTGGTCCTTCCTCACAGCTTTAACACAGGTCACTCAGCTCTATCCGATGTGCCTGTTCATCTCTTCTCCCTTGTGAGCTCTTCTCACTGTGTCTAAGGCATGCTCACACATTCTAAAAATGATTCCCTACAGACACGATTCTATTCCTAACTTTAGTCATGAAAGAGAAAGTAAACAAAACAGAAGGGATTTTATCACAATATACAAAGAAAATTATAAAACAACAGAAAATGGAACAGGAACATGCTGTATTTAAAAAGCTTTTGTAAAATATGTTAGCAAGATTTGATGGTCATAAACTATTTGGAAGTAATAGCATATATTATCTTTCTCATGTTTTGGTAAAAATAATGTAAACCTTGGATCATGACCTTTGCTTTCAACATATTATACACTGTAAGAATACATGAATCACATCTATATGAAACAATATGGATGAGTCTACATGTAACATATTGAGCAAAAACAGTTAGACACAATTGAGTATACCCATCAGGATCTTATTTATATTCTGTAATAAGCAAACTAACCTATGGCGACAGGAGTCAAAAATAGTAGTTCTACTGGCAGAAGATCTGGAATGAGAAAGAGCATCAGGACCCTTTGAGGTGCTGGGTATGGGCTACATTGTTATTTGAATTGTTGACACATGAGCAAACATGACTAATTCACCAACTCAACTATGATCAGTACACTTCGGTTATACCTCTATTTAAAAAACAAAAGAAGTCTTGGACTGCCATTAAAATGAACCTTTAGCTCATATCCGTATACTCCTATGCAGAATATTTTTAAGTTTAAACTTTTTACTTTATTTCAGAATTTCTCATATTCATGTCAAGTATATAAGCATTCTAATGACTCACATGAAAAATTAAAGTGGCTGACATTGAGTAGCCAATCCAGGTAAGGTAATAAAGCTTTCTTTTAGAATGTATATTGTTTATTCTACAATATGCATCTCATGATTTTATACTGTTAACAATAAGAGTTTTCACACCAAGAGGAAGCCATATGTTCAAAGAAATCTGGAGTTATAAAGAGTCAATTCAAGATACATATACAAAGAAATGATACATGGTTCTTTAAAAAGGCAGGGGACACACACATTCAGGCCATAGCATCCACTATTGACTAAAATATAAGAAACTGGACATAAAACTTTCCATAAACTGCTGAGATGAGAGTCGCCCACTCCCATTAAATTACCAGAAACACATGGATGCTGGAAGAGCGTCCATACTCACACCCCACCAACCAATGGCACAGAGGCCACCAGAACTGGACAGGATCATAGAACTCAGTTATCCCAGGATCCTCAGTTTGCAAATAAGGAACGTGAGGCAAATTTACATAGAAGAATCCCCAAATCTTTGACTGTCAGGCCAATTAGAATATTGCGTTAGAGAAAATGCAGACTAGCAGAGGGAATGCCTGAGGTCTAACAGAGACTACTGAGCACAGCCTTTTAATTTGATCTTTTCACACATTGATTGTTCAACCCCACAGCAACCCGCTCCACATCATGGCTTAAAAGTGCAAAGCAAACGCCAAAGCCTGATATTTGGCCCTTTCTTTGTCCTGCCCTCTGAGAATGCGGTTCCATTGCTGATCCCCGAGGCTCTCAACCAGTTATTCTCCATCTGGCTCCTGCCAGCCAGCAGCACTAAAGCATCCCAGAAGGTTTTCCTTCTAAAGGGCACAGGCTGAGAGGGCCAAACACCTTCTGATATTTATCAGTCTCCTCGAAGGTGGGAAGGAAATGGGCTCTTGAGAATGGAGTCTGGCATTAATTAGAAGTCAGAAGCAGGTCTGTACTATAGATGATTGTAACACACCAAAAATAGAATATTGGGGTGGGGGGCTCATCAGAACTGTAAGGTGCTTATTACACCAGTCTTTTACTCTTGTTTGTTTATATCTAAGCTGAGAACTTTGGATCCTCCTCTAGCAAATGCTTTTTGTGGCAGTATTCTGACACCCACCCTGATTTTCAAACATTGTTCCTCTATTCTAGAGTCACCTCTCTAATATTCCTGCCACTTCTTCAATGAGCCTTCTGGAAGGAAGGGTTTCCTTTGTTTACCAGAAATGCTGAATGCGTCCCCCCACACTTTCTTCCCTTCTTATAGAAGTGCTGGCTGAGGATTAGTAAATTAACTTGGGGGAAAACAATAAGAAAGCTGAAGTTATAAATTCTGCCCTGAAAACGCAGTGCTGTGCATTAGTATGTTAAGGTGCTAATTTTGGAATCAACCTGCAGGAATTTCTTCAAATCCTTTTATGAAACAAATTCCAATCAAAGCTCATGGGAGATTAATTAAAAATAAGGAAATTCATAAGCCACAAGCATTACTATTATTACTATTCTAATTCTCACCCTAGGGTACATTTTATTGATTTTTACAGAGAGAGGGAGAGAGAGAGAAACATCAATTTGAGAAAGAAACATCAATCAGTTGCCTTTTGTAGGTGCCCTGACCAAGGATCAAACCTGCTACCTAGGTATGTACCCTAGCAGGGAATCAAACCTGAAAATATAGGCAAGATGTTACTGTTTTTTAAAGTAAACAGATGAAAAGGAGACCGTCCAAAGATCATGAGTCTTAGGATTAGAAATGCCAACTGCATTTGGACCCCAAATTGTAAAGGTAAACCTCAGAAAGGTATTTAATTAGAAAAGCCCCCCAAAACTTCTCAAACAAATAAGTGGCAACTGTGTGAAAAAACAACAAAAACAACAACACAGACTTCAGGACTTTCTCGTCTACTATCTCAGATGGTCCCCAAGAGCCTAGACTAGCCCCAAAAGGTGGATCCCATTCCCAAAGGACAGGGCCCAGTCCCGAAGGTCATAGCCTAATCCTATCAGAGAAGCCTAGTCCCCAGAATGGTCTCAAAGTGGCCACCATCAAGTTTAGAGAAAAATTCCATAGAAGGTAAAAAAACCAAGCAATATCTCAGTCTTTAAAACTGCACCTGGAAAACAATCCTGGGAGTTTGCTAGCATAAAGGACTTCGAGAAACAATAGATGGAAACAATACAGGTTTTTGAAGGACTTGTATTATTTTGGAAAGAAACCGAGCTGGGCCAGATGGAGGCACATGCGATATGCCCTTTTCCATCTCTGTGCCCAGTGGGCGGCCACAAGAAGAGAGCTGCACTATAGTCCCAATGTGGGTGGGGAGTTCGAACTGCCATTCACAGTCAGACTCACTCCTTTTTATCGCAAGATCTGGGCAGAGCCAGCCTGATCATACGGGGAAGTGGAATCACTGCTCCAAGACAGTCCAGTCCCTCTTCTAGAGGTGCTAATAATTGAGGAGGTTCCTCGTGCAGCAAGTGTGATTTTGCTCAATTGTACCCTTTTTTTAACCGGTGAAGCAGCAGGTAACTAAAGGCAGAGATGTTGAGCAAGCTCTGAGAGTGGTAGTCACACAAAAGAAATAATAAAGCATTTTTGGTACACATATGGGGGCCAGGAAATAATGTTCAAACCATATTAAATAAAAAGCTACCTAACACAAACATTGCTTTCCTATGATCAGGTATTCTATGGCCAGTCTATGGACAAAATTCTGTTTTTATACCAATTTCACCATGAAACATCCAATTCTGCTAAGGTCTAAATAAAGAAAAGATATAGTAGGAAAAATATTAAAACAATCTTGGTGGGAAAGGTAGCTGCAATAATTATTAGATGAAGGAGTTCTTAAACTTTGGGACAGATACCTTCTTTCCATCCCCTCAAATCAAAGTGGCTATGAAATAACAGTAAATGCACCAGAACTTGGTGGATTATGTTAGGGGATTCTTGAACAGAGTCTCATGAAGAGAGAAAAACACATAGATTGATGAGCCCATAGCTCATTGAGTTGACTGTGATATATTTCATTGTAATTCCAGAGGGACCAGCTGTTTAAAAATTTAACAACTCCCATAAAATTCCAAGGAGAGGTACCCTACCACATTTTGTCTTCAGACACAAAATATTGTTTCAGACTTTTTTAAAATATATTTTTATTGATTTCAGAGAGAAAGGGAGAGGGAGAGAGAGGGGTAGAAACATCAATGATGAGAGAGAATCATTTGATCGGCTGCCTCCTGCACACTCCCTACTAGAGATTGAGCCTGCAACCCGGGCATGTGCCCTTGCCTGGAATCGAACCTGGGACCCTTCGCTCTATCCACTGAGCCAAACTGGCTAGGGCCAGATTTTTAAAAACATGATAATTTGCTGAAACTGCATATATCAGTGAAGATTTACTACTCAGGAGACACTGAGAATCAGAAATAGGATCATCCATCTTGTCACTGTTATCAGCAGCAGCTGTAACACACAGAAAACTGGCTTTAAATTCAGATCTTAATTGAACCCAACATAAACTCCATTGGGAAAAAAAGGTTTCCTTTCTTGATACATTCCATTCATCCCAGTGCCCTCTGTCTTCTCTTTAGGGATCTTCAAGGTTTTCCATTATTCTCTAATACCATCAAAGAGCCACAAACTTTGCCTTCCAATGATCAGGCAAAGCAGAACGGGATGTTTAATGGTGAAATCAATATAAAAATGGAATTTTGTTCACGGAGTGGGCACAGGATGCCTGATCACAGGAAGGCAATGTTCGTGTGAAGTGCTGGAGACTCGACGATATATTAATCCAGCTAGAAGCCTTTGCATATAGAAAGAAGGACTGATGTCTTCTCTCTTCTGCTCGAATAAATAGATCTGAGACACAGGCCTCTGGAAGGAGCCCTGGGCACCTTGACTGAGAAATGCCTGAGGCAGCATGCACTCTGCACTTAATCTTCAGATTAGATAGCATCCCTGCAAGCTCCAGGGCAAATTCTTTTGCCCCTGACTTTGGTCACTCGGGTGCCTCAATGTCAAGCGGCCACAGAGTGTGGTGGTTAAGAGCTCAGACTCAGGAGCAAGATTGCCTAAGGGTGTCCGCCCAGGTCCCTCATTCATTACTCACTGATGCCGGTACAGTGTTCCCACTTCTCTGTCCCTCTGTTTCTTCACCTCTAAATACATGGAGATAAAGACAGTCCCTAACTCAAGGCTGTTGGGAGGATGAAATGAGTTTGTATATACAAGCCATTCAGCCAAGTGCTTAATCATTATTGATGGCAAGGTGCTGCCTCAGATCCTGAGTTCAACCTCACCGAGTGGGGGAATCCATTTAGCAGATGTAGTACTACCAATGGGACAGATGTCTTGGTAGAAATCCTTTTCCCCAGGCTTGGAATCCGCTCATCCAAACCGTTTGCTCTTCCTCCCAAAACTCTCAGCCCGGGCATGTGCCTGAGCCACATGCGTATCCCCGTCAGGCTGCCTAACACAGTTCAGACTCCGGCCTTGGTGCTTATGTAAGTCTGCCCACCCTCATTGTTAGGGGCTGGAGTCCTGCCATTGACTAGACTAGACCTTCTGAATAAACATCAGCCACTCCCTGGTTCCCAAGTGCCTCTGCTCAGTGAAGCTACCACAGCAGGAGGGACAGAAAATGAAAATCTAATTGTGCAAGTCCATGAATGTGGGGAGGTCATATTTTAGACTCTTTCAAACACAAGGTTATCTACTCTGCCTGAAAATGATTCGTTCTTTGGCTTTTAATTCACTGATCCCCAGCCTTTTTAACTTCTATTGTTAATTCTTAAAATTAGAGCTCGAACTCACTTCCTCCCTGACCCATCTTTGTGTTCTCATAGGTCTCTGAGGATCTTCAGCCTAGCATTTATCCCAGGCAATGTGGAATGATATTTACAATTCTGCCTGAACCCCATGTTCCTGGAAAACAGACATAATTAAATAAAACCACTCATCTCATCGTGTTCTGGAAAATGACTTAGTACAAAGGGCTGCCCTTCTCCACATGACTTAGTTAAGACTTGTGTGTAGACCTACTTGTTTGTGTAGGTCAAGGCCCGACCCAGACCTTCCGTGCTCCTATTTTTTTGTCTCTTAAGTGATGAGCTCACCTGGTTGTCTACAGGGATCGATCAGAACAAAATGTCCACTGATTTGCCTGAACCAAACGTTAATCCGGTTTCTCTCCTTCCCGCAGGCCCCTCACGTTTGGCCCATCCTAAGCACTGAAACACAGAATAGTTTGTCCTAAAGGGCCCTCTGGAGAGAATCACTGACCCTACAGAAAAACATCTACTAGTCCTTGGCAATCCCACCCCCGCCTCCCGTATCTCCCCGCCTGGTTCTTTCTCCCTTGTCTACTTCTCTCAATAAAAGAAAAGCCCGTTCTGCCTGGCCTTTGAGGTGATTTGCCCTGGCAATGCTTTTCCTCATAACACTATTCCCTTCTCTTTATTGCAATAATCCTTTTGGAAAAGGCTCTTCGCACATGAGTTCAGATTTGCTTTGCTTTGACATCAGCCTTTATTATAATTATCTGTTTTATTTTCCGCATCCTTTACTAGATTATAAACTCGGTGACTGCAGGGACAATGTCATTTATTCACAATTACTTAATGAGAGGCCATCACAATGCTGCATGACAGGAAATCCTCCGTGATTTAACTCATACTGGACATTATCTGGCTTTGACGCCAAAGATGTAATGCTTCAATCCAGTGCTATCTTTTTTTATTCTGAAGGACAGTATCACAATTTGGAAAAGCAACCAACTAGAGAAATAATCATTTATTTTAAAATGTCAAAGAATAGATTATGCATTATATAGTTGTATCGTATAGAACTTTTGGTATGCTAATATACATTTTCCAGATGTACTTTGCATTTATTTTATAAGATTCCATCATTTAATTAATACTTTTAGATTGGTATAAAGAACATAAGAGTTCTTACCCTATCCCACAAAGAAAGTGTGGAATTTTGGGCAAGTTCTTTTACTTCTTAAGACTTCAATCACGTTTATAAAATAAAGAAATAAGATTAGGAGGCTTACATTTTTATTATAATTCTGAATGCTGTGTTTGCTCTAGTTTCAAGAAGTTTTGAAATAACAAATATTTGAAAAACAACTTTCTGTCCAAGTCTTTAAAATGTCCCAATACTTCTGGTTTGATTTCTATTAATTTTTTTGTTTATAGAATAGGCACCTAGGACAAGAGCCATTCTGGAACAGCTGATCACCACACAGATGGACATTGTGTGAATACACAGATGATGTGTCAAATTGCAAATAGACCCAACCTGTCCCTACAGGACCCATTTTTACTGAGCTTACAATGATGAGAAACAAATTGAAATTATTAACTGGATGGGCCTTAAAAATAAAGTACCATGAATATTTTACAGGGACTGTAATTTTCTCTAAAATACTTACAAATATTTCCTAAAAAGAGATTTTTGCTTACATTTTCTTTGTGCAAGTTATCTCTTATAAGTCAAAATACTGAGCACTTTTCTAAACCATCCACATACTTGTTCTAATACTTGACATGGACTAAAACGTGTTCCTAGCATTTTAAAAGTTTACGAGCAAAACATACCATAAAAAAATCTATATAAGTGAAATGTCTGCTTTATTCAATAAAAAGTATTTTAAATTCCATAAGTTTGATACCTATGCACCTGTAATAATTATGTATTTTAATCAAAATGAAACTGTGAAGTGTTTATCACAATTTTGTGTATGCATGTTGAAAAATTTTTTGCAAACCATGGTCCACAGATGGTAAAGATTCGGACTATAGAAAAATCTTTAGTAAATCTCTTTTATAAAGTCTCTAGTTTTAAAATCTGCTCTTTGTGGTTTCTGTCTGCACATATTGCTCAGTAAGCAGATATAATCCTTATTTTTCCTTACTGTATTTCTAAAATTAAAATTGCATGCTTTGCCCACCTGGTGTAGCTCAGTGGTTGAGTGTATACCCATGAAACAAGAGGTCACCAGTTCGATTCCCTGTCAGGACATATGCTCAGGTTTCAGGCTCCATCCCCAGTAGCGAGCATGTAGGAGGCAGCCAATCGATATTTCTCACTAATTTATTTCTCTCTCTATCCTCCCTTATTCTCTCTCGAAAATAAAAAAAACACATATTTTAAAAATTACATGCTCCATTATTTTTTTAATTCTTTATTTTTTACTCATTTTCATTACATTATCATAATCAAGTTTATCAAAGATCTATTTGAATACAGAGTTGATGCTATGAATCTGTGGCTGATATGTGGGAAAAAGCAAGCGAACCCTTAAAAGAAGGCAGCCATGATTTAAGTATCATTTTCCCATTCTCTTAGCTCCGTAATACCCATCCTGATGTTCACTACTGCAAGTGTTGACCGAACTTATACTTTTTAGGTTTATTTTGGAGACTTCAAAGTTTTCTTTATTGAAAAGTTTGCAGCTATGAAAAGTTCCTCTACATTTTGTACCAATTTATTGGGAATGAGTAAGTACCTCCTTGAGTGACTAATTATTCAAGTAAGTACCTACTTGAGAGATGGAGGGAGGAAGAAATAAGAGGATGGCACAATATGGAAAGGCAGCTGGAAAAATATCAAACACTAGTTTGAGATTTGTCTAGTTCAGTGATGGCGAACCTATGACACGTGTGTCAGAGGTGACATGCGAACTCATTTTTTTGGTTGATTTTTCTTTGTTAAATGGCATTTAAATATAGAAAATAAATGTCAAAAATATAAGTCTTTGTTTTACTATGATTGCAAATATCAAAAAATTTCTATATGTGACACGGCACCAGAGTTAAGTTAGGGTTTTTCAAAATGCTGACACACCGAGCTCAAAAGGTTCACCATCACTGGTTTAGTTCTCTTTGTTATAGCAGCTTCTATTATAACAATCCTTGTTAAGTGAGTTAGCTTTTGAGGATGAAAATACATAAGACAATGATCCCTGTCCTCAAACATCTGTGAAATTGAAGAACCAGAAAACTACAAAGTTAGAACAGTCATGTGGCAATAAGCAATATTATTGATGCTATGCAAGTTTGAGACCAACAGTACACAAGTACTTAATTCTTCCGGGTGTTGAGGAGAATCTTGGAGAAACCATATATTTTTCTTACCTTTAATTAGTATTATCTAGTTCTTAAATGTTTCCACAGATAGTACTTTATTTAATTATTACCATAATTCTGGAAGATAAACTCCATCTTCTTTTAAAATGAAGAAGAAATAGATATTATGAATATCTTAGTATTCTTAAGGTACACAACCAGTAAATGACACCACTCAGATTTCCGAATTCTTCTCTGATATTATAAAAAACTAGAGGCCCGGTGCATGAAAATTCATGCACTGGAGGGGGGGGTCCCTCAGCCCCCTCTCACAGTCCGGGAGCCCTCAGGGGTGGGAGGCAACCCGGCCATCAGGGGAAGGCGACGTCCCATCACACCTATGCTGCTGCCACTGCTGGCAGCACAAGCCTTGGCCGGCCCTGGTTACCTGAGCCTCAGGCGGCCCTGGGTGGCTGGGGCGCTGAGGGGACTGGGGGACTCCAGAGGCAGGCGCACGGTGGGGCTGAGGGGATTGGGCGCTGCCATCTTGTGGTTGTGGGCACCGCCATCTTTGAGGGCATGGCATTCAATTAGCATATTCCCTCCTTATTGGCTGTGGGCGCTGCCATCTTTGCGATGGCATGAGGGTCAATTAGCATATTCCCTCTTTATTAGATAGGATTATCTTGGAAAATGAGACTTTAAGAAAATATAATCATTTCCAAACAACATACCTTTTTGTAAATAGAAATTTACAAAATTAAAAAAAAAGACATAGCCTTCTAAAGAAGATGGGATAGACCCTTTGGAAATGTGCTTATTCTATTATTTGTTCATCATTGATTTCAAAGGTTAACTACAGCCCAGAAGCTGTCTGGTTTGATGGAATAGGAATAAATGTCATTTTGTCTTTGCTACAAAGTACAGGTATTGTAAGTGGCATGTCTTTGAAAATGACAAAGACAAACTTTAAAGAAAATAACATTTCAGTCAGAATCTGAGTCCTTTATCCTCAGTGGCTGCAATCAACCTGACTGTTTAATAGATAAACTCTAGGGAAAACAGAGGTCTGGCAGATGCTTAAAATGACAACGTATGTTTTGATTCTCTCACCTGGAAATATTCTCACAGAACTCTTTGTTGTTAAAACTTGAAAAGAAGCTGTAACACTTTATTTCAGCAAAGCAGGCTTTTGTCTCAAAATGGAAGGCATAAAGGGGAAGTTTAATAAGTATGTTAATTAAAGTTTTATAATGATAAAAGTCTTAAAAGCAACCACACACACACACACACACACACACACACACACACCCTAACTCTGCAAATGAATTCTCAAGACAATCTCTTGTCCTCTAACCTTCCACCCAGATTGCCATTGTTAAGACGCATTAATTTACAAATTATTGAAGGCTCACCACTCTTGTCTCCTCCTATATAGCTAAAGTTGTCCTGGGTTTTAAATGGTAAGAAAAAGAGAAAGATTGGATGGAGAACACTGGGCATACTTCACAGACTGACAAATGAACAATGTTGTCTGTCATGAAAAAGATGTTGTTCAAGTAAGACCCTAGAGTGTGACAAAAATGTAATTAAAATGCAGATGGAAATGCCTACTCTCTGTGCAGTGCAGTGTTGCACCAAGTTGCTTAAAACCTGCCAAAGTGATTTGAGCTGAGACCAGAGGTGGTAAGGAGGAGTTTCAGGTTAGATGTGCACTAAAAACTACAGAAATGGGGATGACAGTGTGAATGCCTTGTGCAGGGAAAGAACACACTGAGTCAGCCTCCTTTGCCATGTGTCTAGTTCTATTTGTTCTAGAACATGCCCGCCTACGCCAGCCCGCTCTGGGGCTCCACACTCACAGTCCTGGGCCAGTGCTTGCACAGACGAATGTCACTTTTTTGCTGCTTTGCATTCCACTGCCTCTTACTACTTGTGTGACCTTTAGAAAGCTATTATATTCTCCCGTCGTTAATTTGCCCATTAGTGAAATTACCTCATCACCCTAGTGTGGGGGAATCGAATGAGATAACACATGCAAACCAAAAAGCAGAGCCTGGAAACAGAGAGCTATAAAACCTTCAGAGAACACCCCTCCCTTTAAAAACTCCACTGTGGTCTGCATTTCATTTTTGAATATTACAGACAAATACAATTCCTCTTTATCTCAACCAACCACTTCACCAACCTCCCTTCCTGAAACTCTGAACCTTGCCACACCTATCTCCAGAGCACCAAGTTCTCCCTCTAAGACTCTAGAGAACAATGTCCTCTGACTGAAAAATATTTTACTCCTTCACCTGACACACTCTTACTCATCCTTCAAGACCATTTCTTCTCTGAAGCCTTCCCCTCACCGGCTCCCATCAGCTCTAATTCTCCAACAGTCTTACAAGACCTGAGTCATACTTCCTTTAGAGCAGCGGTTCTCAACCTGTGGGCCGTGACCCCTTTGGCAGTCGAACGACCCTTTCACGGGGGTCACCTAAGACCATCCTGCATATCAGATATTTACATTATGATTCATAACAGTAGCAACATTACACTTATGAAGTAGCAACGAAAATAATTTTATGGTTGGGTCACAACATGAGGAACTGTATTTAAAGGGCCAGAAGGTTGAGAACCACTGCTTTAGAGATTTTTAAGCTCCTCAAAAGTGAGGGCATTACATTTATTGATTGATTCCTTCATTCACACAACATTTGATGAATGCTTTGGGTTGTGCTAGGGGGTGAAAACACGTTTTTAGGAGATAATTGAATCCCCTTTACTGAGACCTTTTCTTGGTGTGGTTGACACTAAGATAGTAGTTGTTTAATAATAACATTTGCCTTTTGGAAAATAAAATTAATGTCATTTCTTTTAAAAAATCAAAGTTACATTTTTCTAAAAAAGGTGACCATTTTCTACTTTGGAATAGTGTCTTGTAAATTTGAATTGGTGTATTTTCTGCCCAATAATAGGTACATATTGACTGACCATGTCAGGGCAATGATAATCTACATTGAGAACAGACTCTATTTTAGAAATGGCCTTGACTTGCTGTGTCCTGGTAGTTCACTAAAATAATGTCACTTGAAAAGAAAATGAATAAGCCTTGATAGAGTAAAAATAATGCTGCAAGTCTGACTGGCAAATTATATGGCCTTTAGTCTCACTGAAAGAAGAAAATTTGCCTCTAATTTTAGTTTGTCAGACAATGAATGCTTCAGCATTATAACCCCTAATGGCTTTGCACAAAATAACAGAGTATCTAACATCCCTTCAACGAGGGTAAATTACAGATACCCAAATCTCCGGATGCTGGCAAATGCTTATTTATTCTCACTTCTCTCAATGGAGTACTGCTGTTTTTTCAGCATGGTAAGGGGCATGTTGATCTTACCATATTTTTATAGGTGACATTATCCCATTCCAACTTATTTAATCCATGTTGGTCAATCAATTGTCAAATATTTGAGTGTCAACTTCATAGCAGACAACACAAAACAGAGCCCCTATGCAGGCTAAATTACAACAGCATCCACACATGTAGGACAGATATGTGTGCTGGAATTGCTGACAGTAGCGTTTTGATATTTTTTAGTTCTTATTTCATGTTTCAACAATTTAGAAGGAAAATAAGACCAGTTCTGGATACTTCCAACCCCCAAAATTAGAATCCTCTTTTCTGAAGTTGTTTATTATTTTTCCCCCTGCTACTCAACAAAGTATGACAATTTTGACCTTCCCATTTTAAATAGATGTTCTTATTGTTAAAGTCCAGAGTACTGCGCTGTTATTGTATGCCAATAATTATATCTCAGATAGTACTGCACTGCGTTGTTTTAATTACAGCACTGACCTCATAAGTAACCAATTCATATATTCCTATCCTATCAATCTTTTAAAAAAATTTTAATCCTCACCTGAGGATATGTTGAGAGAAAGAGAGAGAGAGAGAGAGAGAGAGAGAGAGAGAGAGAGAGAAATATCGATGTGAGAGAGAAACATCTATGGGTTGCCTCCTGTATGTGCCCCCACAAACTTTTGGTGTAAGGACAATGCTCCAACTGAGTCACCCAGCCCAGGCAAATCTTTCTTGAGGCATGAGTTAGAATATGAAAAAGTTTGTGGCTCTATAGTTGCTATGACTAAAGTTTCTCCTCTACCTGCAAAATGATGTGTAGCTGTGGTCATGGCCATGCTATGTGCGATGGCAAATCTCTGAAAAGTTTAATGCATTTCCAAATTGCTTATGGCCTACATTGCCTTTTAAAAATATTTTGTGCAGAGCATATAACTTTCTTTTGTTCCATGACATTAATGGATTGCTTGGTCTGCAAACTGCTTTCCTTGTTTCATACAAATACCCACTTCAATCGAACCTACCCGACTTTGACGGATGACGCAGCGCGCGGACTAGCGGACTTCACCCGGGCTGAAATGGGTCTGGGCATTCATATCCCTGGTTATTTGCACTGTTCGGTGCTTTCCTGTTTATTCCCAAATTAAAACAGATGGTGTGCTTTCTTCTGCTTTGGGCTCTATTAGCAGCTCTTTGTAGAATGAAAGTTGTTTGCAAGTACATTTTTCTTTTTAAAGAAAAAACTGTGGTGAAGGTATCCGATGACCCTTACATTACAGTGAGCATTTAACTCACTACATACAGGCTGCTGGAGTGAGTAAAAGAAGTGTGGAAGATTTGCAGCCAATTACCCTACCTGATTTCTGACTTGAACTTCATCTTATTTCCACACCAATTCCACTTAATGAGTGGTCTTAGAAGAGTTAACACCAGGCAGTGAACAAGATTAAAATGCTGGTTTTTGAGTTTAAAATAAATAACACAGCACTCTGAAAATAAAGTTGACTGATTTCTCTACCACTAAATGGAGGTGTTTTGAAAGCACTGATTATACACCATACCAATGTCTCTAACTGCATATATTTAAATCTAAGTAACTCATTTAATTAACGAAGCTTATTCCTGTTGGCAGGTGACTGATTTGATGAAGAATACTCCCTCTGGTCCCCCATCTGAGTGCCAGCTTCATGGTAAACTGAGGATGTAAAGGGCATGAGCTGCATTTGACTCAATGACCATGACATCAAGAGCTGCTCTGGTCATTAAATTATAATTTAAGTTATTTAAGGGCAAGCAGGCCATTTCATGTGCCCACTGCATTGCTTGTTAGCAGAATCATTCTGAGTTCAAATCCCTGTGGACTGTTATCATCCTGCTGGTTTTACTCAAAACTTTTAGAATTTGGTTTTCTTTCATTTGGTTCTATATCAACCAAATAGTCATTTCCAAAATAAAATTTTGGCACTTTATTGGTACTTATTTTAATAAAAGGCAATTATATGTTTTAGCTTTATGATGTCTCCCTGATGCAATAATAATAATAATAATAATAATAATAATAAAAGAAGAAGAAGATCTAAATAATTTTATTCAGATGATGTAATTTTCTGCTGACTCTAAAACTGGCTCATTAAGGGATGAATGTTCTGATCTTTCTAGAAGTTACAGATAAATGAACAAAGGAACGTAGTAACAAGCAGTTCAAGTCCTCCAAGTCCCCTACAGAGAGAGAGGTGTTAGGCAGACAGGTGTTCTGAGGATGCATCTCTCCAGCTTTAACGCCCCTCAGATCTGGGGCAATCCTAAACTATTCTCACCAGGGGATTGATTATAATCATCGCAATACAAAGAAAATGGGTGCCGATGGGACAGCCACTGTGGACAGCAGCCTGGCAGTTCCTCAGAATGTTAAGTAGAGGTTTACTATGTGACCCAGAAGTTCTAGTCCTAGGTACACCATAGAAATAAAAACGTGTGTCCCTGTAAAAATTTACATACAAATGTTCATAATATTCATACAGCCAGAAAGTAAAAACAACCCAAATGTCCATAAGCTGATAAATGGATAAAAGTGGCATACAGAATAGAATATTATTGGGGAATAAAAAGAAATGAAGTACTGATACATGGCAGAGCATGGACAGACATTGAAAACATTTTGCTAAGAAATCATTCACAAAGGAACACATATTGTGTGATTCCAGTTCTCTGAAATGTCCATTACACGTGGCTCCACAGGACAGAAATAGCTCAGTGGTTGCTTAGAGCTTGGGAAGTGGGGGAGAGTGGATCCCTAATGGAGAAAGTGGGATTGACTGCTAGTGGGTACAGAAGTCTCTTTTTGAGGTGATGAAAATGATCTAAGATGAATGATGGTAATGGTTGTATAACTCATTTAAGACACTAAAAATAACTAAAATGTGTGGCTCAAATAGGTGAATTTTTGGCATGTCATTTCTATCTCAATAAATATATTAAGAGAGGTACGATTTATTGAGTGCTATATTGTATTGGGAAGTTTTGGGGCATAAACATGTCATTCACTGAACAACTCTTTTCTAGCTAAGGAAACCAAACCTAGGAGATGTGAAGTGACTTCCGGGCTCACACAACCAGGAAGTAGCAGGGATAGGTCTCTCTGGCTCCATAGTCACTAAGCTGTACGTGGTGGTCATCACAATGCTACCTTCACTAGGGAGCAGTTGTGAGCGTGTTCAGCAAATCAGGGTGGCTTTTAAAGCAAATGTGACATTTCATGAACATAGAGTAACCCCAAAAGCAGTAAGCCTCAACCAGGTGCCTTTATAACAGGGATATTGCCTACATGACCTATATAGTCTGGGCAACACAGTTGTTTTTTAATTGAAATGGTAGAGTGGTTTGAATAAGTTCAAACATCAGTCTTTAAACATATGTAGAGGGATTTTTTAACTCAGAGTTTTATTGAAACAATGAGATAATTAAGAAGATTCAGGACACACTTTTCAACCTACTGAATAGTTGATTAAAATATAATCAATTAGTACAAACTACAACTAATAAACATTAAAATCTGACATCAGTGCCCACTTGGGACTAGGCAAGTTTACAGGATAATAAGAAAATAATCTGAAATCGTGTCCTTCTTGGCATACATTCAGCTAAGGATTTCCCCTGTTCCAGATGCTACGTACTATACTAAATAATTTGCATATATTTTAGTATGTATCCTTCACAGTAATCCCAACACATATGTTCTTATTGCAACTGGTAAATGAGTAAACTAAACCTTGGAAAGGTAATTGGCACAGCTGCACAGTTAGAAAGTCAAAGAATCCAGATTGAAGGTAAACTGTGCTGACCAGGAGGCCCTGGCTCCCTTCTCCATGAGGCTGTTAATTGCATGTACTAGAAGTGACAAGTGTCAAAACATTAAGTTAAAACATGAATCCCCTGCTACTAAGTCCAAATAGGAAAGACAATTCATGGTTTTTAAGGAATTTCGGAAACCCGGACTTTATCCTCTTATCCCAAATCACTGGAATATCTGGGAAATCTTGTCTTTCCCCAGATATCTGCCTACTCATCAGTGAGGGTGAGGCAGGGCCTCTGAGCAAGCGGGTGTCACATCCTCTTCTGAATATTCCATGTTGTCAATAGCAGGCCTCTAAGACATTAGGACTAGGCTGTATTTGTGCACAAAGCAGGAGATCCTACTTGGTGACAATCCTAAATGTCTCCGTCTTTAATCATGTCATTATGTACTGTTGTAAAATTGCCAAGTGCAGCCGCTAACCTTAAAATCAATCAGGATTCAGTTCATACAGTTGCATCTGTTCCAGGTGCTCATAATGTGGCAAGCATTGTCCTATATATAACCTACATGATTATCTTTTAAAGAGAAAAGGAAAAATTGTTTAACAGTATTTTAAATCTCATATTTCTGATCTATTCCCAATTGAGCAATCTGCATTTCCTAGGAACTCTCAGTATTTGACTACATAGTGAAATTATTTTTGCATCTCTCGTCAATCTGTCTACTCATACTGGATAATTGATTGATTTGCCTGCATTTTCAATTACATAGTATAATTACAGCTGAAAATGTGTGACTTTTCAGAGTTTAAAGTTATAAGCAGGCCATTTCATTTTTTTTTCAACTTCCTAAATATCTCGACTGAAACCGTAAGTCTCAAAAATCCAAAAAGTTTACAAAAATTAAACCACTTTTTAGTCATAGTCATTGCTTACTAATTAATATTTGTATGGGTTTAGATTAATATTTGGGGCGGGGGGATAACCAACCTAAAATTTAAAGTTTCTTACCAGTAATCCTTCTAATTATAATAGAAATTTAGAATGAAATAGTCCCTAAGACAGATATCTCTAATTTAGATTGCCTTTCCACGAATAGTCTTTATGAGCTATTCTACTACATAATTTTTCTATCACTTTCTTAAAGATAAATGGAAAACATAGTTAAAGTCTAGGTGAATATCACTTCATAATCCGAGAAAGCAATCTTTGACCCGTTATACAAAGGAGTGCAATAACAGGAGGCCAGAGGAATAAGGCAGCGTGCAGTAATGACAGTGATGGCTCTACAGGGCTGCCTCGTGCAGTGACCGTTGATTTGCACAGTATTTGTCAAGCACAGTTCGAGCTCTGAGAATGCATGTTAATTAAGCCAGGACCACAAGGGGTTGATGTATGTTGTAAGCATCTGCATTTTTCCCCGTCCAGCATCCATTCCCTCTTTTTACGGTACTAGAACCCTTATTTTTGCTTCAATGCTCTGTTTTGTTCCCAGTTTGAATCAGTCTTGGCAAAATGCCCAAACCTCCCCCTGCAAATGAGGAGATGGTAGACTTAAACCAAGCTAAGTCGGTCGGAAGTTGTGTCCCCAGAATGTGCATCTTTGGCAAAACAACACAGATTCTAAGAACATCTGTTCTTCCCAGGTAAAATGCCCTAAAAAGGCTGTCAATTACCTTCTACACATTAATACCTATACCTTTGCCATTTTTCCTTTTTGAGGCTGATTCTGTATTTTTTTCCACTGATTCGTTGAACTACCCCATATTTTTTTCATCAACTCCCTTTTCATATAATTTAGTTAGAAGATTATTCTATTGTGTATAAGGAAAGAAACTTTGTGATGCAATGTCTACCAAAAGGACTTCTTACTAAAAAAATTATAATAAGAAATTATAATGCAATGTGCAAAAGTTCTACATCTGAACTTCATCAGTACTTTTCCAAAGGCTAATAAATAATAAAGGCAGACAGAAAATATTATGGCTGTCCAATTTTATTGTAAGTATTCCTGGGTTGAACTATAGAGTTGGTAAGTATTGCTTCATTTAATTTTTTTTCAATTTACATTTGAGAAATTTGAAATAAAACTATGAAATCCAAAATAGAAAAAAAAAAGAAGTTATATACATTTTTGTTTTCTTTAACCCTTCCTTCCTTCAACTTTGGCTAAAGTATTGTTAGAAATATAGTTATATTCAGTAAATATAATTTAAATTGAATTAAACTAAACTACCAATGGAACGGTTCACAATAAACATAAACAATTTAACCAATTATCAGAGCCCTTTCATAACCAAAACCAACTGCCTGGCTACACCACTCAGTGAAGTTAAACTTACCTAAAACGAGAACAATTATCTTACATGACTATACCCATAGGAAATCCTTCTGATTCCAGAACCCTTTCATCCTCCATCACATATCAACAGTTCAGGCACCAGAGAAAACCATGTACAAATGTAGTTTACACTACACAACATTTAGAAACATTTTAAGGAGCCACATCTTCCTTTTTTTCAGACAATTTCTTCCAAAGATTAGTCATCAGGAAGGGAAAGTATCTCGAATAGTTTCATCTCGGTGATCATTCACGTACACAAGGACTGTCTATATCACATTGAGGCCCCAAGGTACAGAAGGCTGAATAGCTGTGCAATGTGGAGGAAGTGTTGAATTTTCATTTTCATTTTATTTTATGCAATAGTGCCCTCAGGATAGTTCCATAGAATATACCAAATGCTGTCACTGAGCAAAGAATATTAGATTATTAAGCAGGGAAATTAAGTGTTACATGCCTAAAATACCACAGGGGATACATATGATTAGCTTCCCAGACTTAAATATGTAATTTCTATGCCAGCTATTTGTCCCAAATCCCATAACCTAACAGTGTGATTGATTTAACTATCTATAATGAGGAGAGATCAAAAACCTAAAAAAGTTCAAAATGTTTGTTCTCTACATACAAATTCAATCTTTTCTATTTGAAACCTCTAAAAAAAAACGGATTTGATTTTTTTCCTACCCAAACTCATCTAAGATATTATTGCCTAATGTATCTTCTATATTTATATAGTTATTGACAGATGACCAAACTGTTAATAAAATTACTTTGAATCCAATAAAATTCACAGACAGCATAATCATAAATATTTAACATCTATAATTTATCTTCATTTATAAAAACTTTATATAGGTAGTAAACAGTTCATATAAATTGATATAAAAACTTTATATAGGTAGTAAACAGTTCATATAAATTGATATAGTTCATGACCGATTGTAGAGTTGTAACTTTCAAGATTACTTAGTTTTAAGCAAAAAAATATGATCCTGGCTTAAGAAAAAGGGAATTTATTGGAGGAAGGTGAAAAGCTAAGCAAATCAACAGGAGGCCCGAAGAATGGCGGTATCCAAGCAGCTTCAGAAACCAAGAATCAGGGACCACAAACATTTCATCAAGACTCTGCTATTATTTACTGGTAGCCAAGATATACAAACAACCTACGTGTCCATCAACAGATGAATGTATAAAGAAGACGTGTTATATCTATACAACAAAATACTACTCAGCCATACAAAAGAGGGCAACAACATGGATGTACCTTGAGAGTACTATGCTAAGTGAAAACGACAGGACAAAAACCATATGATTTTACTCAGATGCGAATATAAAACAAAAAAGAAACAAATGAACCATCAAAACTAAACTAAAACAAACTCACAGATACAGACCACAGATTGGTGGTCACCAGAGGGAAAGAGGGTTAGGGGAGGGCGAAATGGGTCAAGGGGTCAAATACATGGTAACGGATGAAAACCAGACTTTTGCTGGTCAGCATGCCATACTACATACAGCTATCAAATTATAAGAACACCTGAAAACACAGTGTGTGTGTGTTTTTAAGAGAGGATGTTTTTGGTCTCCGTTTTTGTGTGTTTGTGTTGTGTTTTTGTTTTTTTCTGAGCAGAGCTAAAATTCCCTGGCTAGAATGGCCTTTACTTGGGAAGATGTATTTACTCAAAAGAAAGTAGCCTGCACTAAAAATGAGGAAATAGATGTGTTTTCTGTTACTCTGCAGCTGAAAGTGTTGCAAAGCGGGTTTTTTTCTTAAGTAACAAGTGTGAGGATGAGAATGGCAGCTGCACACAATTTTCAGGTATGAAGCCAGTTGTTGGATTCTCGGCGCTGGGGGTGTCATAATCGTTACCCTTTGCAGAGCAGTAGCCCTGGCTGTCCTGCTCTGGAAATTTGGGGATAATCCTCAGATAGATCTACCTCTACAGAGAACAGGGGGTCTATCAGAAGTTCTTGACTATGATGTCAGAGTCTACCATATCTATTTCCCAAAGATGTCGCGCTTTTCCCTCAGATCAATTAGATAGCAATAATGATACTGAGATAATCATCAGATTTGGTCAAATCAGCCTGACTAGAACACTGAAATTAACCCAGATCCTGAGAGTTTTAGGCTCGCATATTGTCCCAGAGCTCAAGATTCTGTGACAAATATCAAGTGCAACCTGCCTTTCCATGTCACAATATCCACCAACCAACCAGGATATTTCATTTGTTAAAGAAATGCTGACAAAGGCCAGCTGGCTGCAACCTCACTCACCTGGGCGCAGTGAGCAAGCAACTGGGTGCACAGAGCTCCAAAAAAACAAACTCGACTTCAGAGAGACCCAGGGCATTCGACTGGAGCACCCCAGGCGCACTGCATTCAACTTGAACAACCCAGGCGCATTGCATTCAACTTGAACAATGGAAAACCCCACCACATTGCATTCAACTTGAGCAATAGAACACTCCACCCGCATTTCATTTTTCAGAGTCTATACTGGCAAGAGCTGCTGTGACAAGAATATTGGCAGCAAAATAGGCCCCCAACTTTCAAGGAAGGAGATACTTGGCTTTGAGCTGAAAACAGCCACCACTACCATGAACTTCTCTCTTGTTACCGCTGAGGATGAAATCCAGGAAATCAGCGAGGGGTATGTGGCCCTATCACCTGGCCCCGGTTGCCTCTAGCCTCATCTCCCATACCTGCCCCACGCCTTCTACGCCCGCCACTGTCACTTGCTGTGGTTTCATGCACAATCCCTGCCGCTCCTTACCCCTGAGCTTCGCTGTCCTTCTGTCTTGGTCTTGGGTGCCTCTCCAGACTCCTGTGGGGTGGCTCCCTCCTGCTCTTCCCAGGGCGAAGGTCAGGTGTCAGCCGCAAGGCTCAGTGCGGGGCTCCTCCTCCTTGTTCCCAGAACACCTGCGCCTCCTCTGGGCACCTAATTAAAATCTCTCCCAGGTGATTTAAAAAAAAAAAAGAATTCAATCAGCAACTTCTTTCGTTTTCCGTTCCCTCTGGTAAATTTAATGCAGACCCAGAGTCATTTAAAGTAATTTGGATTTACATTCTCTTTTAATCATGGTCTTCTGATTTAGAAATAGTTATTTTATTAAAGAACATTTAAATTAAATGGAATTGTCTAATTCTGTTATTACTGTCATCTACTCCAAGCAGGTTTACTCTTATTGCACAGATATATATTCCAGTTATTTTATTTCCCTTGCTTCTACAAACCGTTTTAGGTCATTTTCACATATGCCCATTGTTTGTACAAATGCATTTCGAACAGCCATTCGAACAGACATATTTATAATTCTTCCGGTTTTTTTCACTCTAATGAAATCATTTTTGTTATCTATGTTTTCCTAAGTCTTACTTCTTGAGCCATAGTTTTAGAGTTTTTAACCAAAACTCATTTCCTCCGAATTTTCTGAAAGATTTTAGTAAAACCAGAATCTGCCTAACTTTTGTGAAATCTTACTTTTTATTTCAAAATTGTATCATGGCAACATGACTTCTACATGTTCCATTATTATCACTTCACTAACTAGTTCAGCATTGTTGTTGCAAGTTAAGAACAAAGTAGCAGTTCCCCTCGTGGCTTCTTCTAACACAGAAAAGATGAAATTATATTTGCTGGTATCTGTGTGTGTGTTTGTAAAAGCATACACAGTTAATATTTGGGACATCAATAGACTTAGAATTTATAAAATGAAAAATAGCCTTGATTTTTAATTTTTATCATTTTTTATTGAAATGTCTGAATTTCTAAATTAGACAAAGAACTCCTAATAGTGGAATTTTTAAACATTTAAATCTTTATTGATGAAAGTATTACATATGTCCCCATTTTCCCCCCATTGACCCCTTCTAGACCTCTCCCCTCCCCCACCCAGGCCTGCACCATCCTATTGGCTATGTCCATATTGGCTATGCATGGGTTATGCATCTATGCATACAAGTTCTTTGGTTCAACAAAAAAGAAATAACAGTGACAAGAACAAACCCAGGGTTTTGTGACTCGGCACGGTGGTAGACATATGGAATTTTAATATAATATAGTTTTAGATATTCTTACACAATAAGGACATCTTAATGGCATTATGAAAATGTTTTCTATTCACTCATGTACATATAAGAAGATGAGAATGTTTGTTCTGTGATATTATAGATATAATTGATATGCTCCATCTCAGTTAAATTTTCTTGGAATTCTTGCAGTACTATCTTTTTGTAGAAGAGATCCACAATGGCTGTTTTATAACCTCTTAGCCACCACTTATTTTTTATGAATATACTTCCCTTGTCATATTCCCCAATTAATACTAAAATATAAAACAACACCTTACTTTATACCATTATAATTGCCATTATGAGTTCTATGTTGATAACCTAGTAACTGCAAAATCACGGTCAGCTCTTGAGAGTGTTACAGACTTGGTGTGTAACTGACCACCTTTCAAAATAGGAAATAAAGTTGAGAGGCTCCGAGGAAACACTAAGGTCCTGACAGGAATGGAACACATTCAAAAGGGTCATGGAAAGGACTAAAGGGATCCTTAAGGGGAACACATTAGGAAGGTGAAACACCTGGTTTAGCAAGGCTTGGAGTCATCACTTCCCATCGGCGGGATTAAGAGAAGGAAGCAGTTATCTGAAGTTGGGTTGAAGAGCAGGAGAAGGCTGTGCAATGAAGGCCAAAGGAAGTAGCCACTGATATACGATGGCCTGAGTGAGAGGACAGGAGGAGACAGATAACAAAACCTCATTCTTGCCTTGACACCTGATGTCCAGCCAGCATCGTCCATAGCCTAGACCCGTGGTCGGCAAACTGCGGCTTGCGAGCCACATGTGGCTCTTTGGCCCCTTGAGTGAGGCTCTTCCACAAAGTACCGACTTCTACGCATGGGCCACGAAGTTTCAGTCGCACTGTACGTGCGTTTAAAAAATTTGGCTCTGAAAAGAAATTACAATCATTGTACTGTTGATATTTGGCTCTGTTGACTAATGAGTTTGCCGACCACTGGCCTAGACCTACTGAAATGGGCTCTACCATTTGAAGCAGTCCATGAAAGTCAGCCTCTCAGGACATGAAACAGGATGGAGAAGGAGGGAGACTGGGTCTGGGGAGACAAAAGGAGATGATAATGCACAAATAAACCAAATTTTATCAATTAACCACAAGCTGATCTCTAAGTGTAACATAAAGCCACTTAAATCCCATGGATTTTCTAAGTTGAAAATGATTCCAACGTTAATCTACAATACTATGCACATGATATGAGCAGTCTGGTAACTTTAAAATAAATGAGGAATAGAGTACAGTGGTTATTTGCTCTACAAAATACAAAAGCTATCATGTTGTCACATAACTGAATGAATTTAATGCCAGTGGAAGAACCGACTGATACATTTATTTGATAAAATAGACAGTCCAATGATAAATCTAAGAATATACAAAAATAATGGCATTCAAATGGATAGAAAAATAATCAAAAAATAAATATCACTAAGACAACTAGATACAATTATGGAGAAAAATAACTCTAGTGTTTATCTGATGCTTTATACCAAAATATGGAAAAAAGAGTTAAAGGTCAAAATCTATTAGAAATATATGCATTTATTTAAATAAATATCTCTATATATAAAAGGCTAATATGCAAAGTGTCCCCTCAGGAGTTTGACTGGGAGACCAGGAGTTTGATCACTCACTATGACGTGAGTTGACCACCAGGGGGCAACGTGGAACATGGCAGGTGACCAGCGGGCTGCAGGGCGCTGAGGGAGGGAGGGGAGGAGGAGGCGGGGAGGCGGGGAGACGGGGAACCTGATCAGCCCTGATCGCTGACCAGGCCTAGGGACCCTACCTGTGCACAAATTTTGTTCACTAGGCCTCTCATACAGTATATAAAGGAAAAGATAAAATGTAAGTAAATTGTATGGAAATCTTGGCAGAGGGAAGAAATTAATCTGTATCTCATTTAACCAACCCAGCATCTTGTACCTAACACCTTCATAGATGCATGCCATGCCCTCAGTAAACAGACAGTTAATAGAAGAATCAAAGCAGGAGCACATAATGGCAAACATTAATAGAACCAGACAATTTAATTTCATGTGGACCCAAAATCAGCATAAATGCAGCAAGATGCAACTCAATAAGCTAAGAAGTTATAACTATAATATATTTGACATACAAGAAACACTATTTTCAAAGAAAAATAGTCCAATAGAAAAATCAGCAAAGGACATAAAGAATTCAATGAGAAAAAATATAAATGATGAAAATCTAAATTTAAAAACTGAATACTATTAGTAATCAAAGATATACAAATTGTATATATACAATGAAATATTCTTTAGGTATTAGTATGCATTGATAAAAATCGAAAAGATTTTGCTATAGTAAGTGTGAGTGAAGATAAGGAAAATACCTTTCATACTTAGTAGGCCAGAATATAAAGTGTTTAAACTTTGTTTTAATGTTTAATCAAGTTAATGTTAAAACTGTGTTTTAATGTTGAAAAGTTTTCATGAGGTAATCTGGCAATTTATCTTAAGTAGATAATTATTAATATGTGTAAAATTTTGAAATTCCATAAATTTGATTAGATAGCATGGCATTAATAAAATATCCTATCTAATAAAATGGTGATATGCAAATTAACTGTCACTCCGTCACAAAGATGGCAGCTCCCATAGCCACAAGATGGCGGCACCCAGTCCTTCCTCTCAACCCAGCCGGAGTCCCTCAGTCCTGGGGTGGTGGCCGCTGAGAGTGGGCAGCATGAGTGGCCTGGCGGAATGCTTGCTTCATAGCCACGGCGACGAGGCAAGAGTTCCGCGCCCGGCTGCAGATGGGCCTCTGGCCAGGCCAGGGTGCGAAATGCTTGAGTAAGAAGAGAAGGAACTGGTGAGCTGAGCAGAGTCGAGTGGCCCCCGACTCCCAGGCAAGGTCAAGTCCGGTCGGCCAGAGGTTGGAGGGGGTGGAGGATAGTGTGACAGGAGGGGCTGGTGGCGGAGGCACAGGGGTGAAAGCTGGCCGAGAAAGAGGAAGGAAGCCCTTTATTGGAGTTCCTGAGAACAGGAGGGAAGTCGTTTGCATTTCCCAGCCGTGGATGGGCCTCTGGCCATACCAGGGCACAGAACACTTGTGTCGTGACCCCGGCGGAGAGCCTCTGGGCAGCAGGCGTGGAGCGACCAGGCCCCGCAGAGAGCTACTGGTGCACAGATTTGTGCACAGGGCTACTAGTATCGACAATATTTGTACAATGTATTTATGTATGACAATTAAATATAAAATAGTAGAAGTGAATTTATTTAACAGAAAGATGGTCATAAAATTGTTCAGTTTGAAAAGCAAGTGTACAAAAATAACATTACGTCAGGCCATAAAGCAGATTAGATATTCTCAAAATTCTTGCTGCTTTTTAACTGGATAAACACACAGTGGTATTTTAAATGCATTGTTGAAACCACAAGGATGCCAAAAAAAGAGAAATAGACTAAAGTTTAATAGGAGTGGTGAGAACTGCTTGCGAGTGGCGCCTCCTGGAGGTGTGCAGAGCCTGCAGTCTGCATGGCCATTCACTTGGCACTGGTGGTAACTATGAAGAGTAGGGCATGCCTGCGTAAGACCTAAACCAAAGACCTTGGGCCCTGACTGCTTGTGACCAGGTACAGGAGTGATCATTGGGCCTCAATTTGTGCAATGTAAGCAACAGAGCCTGAGAATCTGTATGAAACCAGATTCTGGACAGAGCTACATAGCCACTAACAGGGCAAGCTGAGACAAATAAAACAAAACACTGTCCCACAAAGGGAGCCAAGAAGGAAACAAGGAGAATGGATAAATAAACTGTGGAATAGTCATAAAATGCTATGCGAGGGCATGGAAAATAAATGAACTTTAGCTACATGTTCTAGACAGAATACTGCCTAAAAATACATGCCAAGGGAATAATAACCACAAATCCTTAACAATTCTTAACTCTGGGGTAAGAAGCAGCAACGAGACTGGGAAGGTACACACAGGGGACCTCAACAATGGTAGTAAAGTTTTATTTTTAAATGAGATGGTAGATCCATGAGCGAATATTTCATTATCTTGATATATCCTTATATTTCTTATATATTATCATATCTCCATCTCTATGCATAAAATGTTTTATTTACAAAGATTAAAATTTCTGTGTGCGTAGATTTACATGCGGTGGAGAATAGGATATGTGCACACACGAAGCCTGTGTGTTACCTCTGGACAATGTGATTTGGGACGATTTTTTTAAATGCACCTATTTCTATTGTTATTTGTAATGAATATGTGTAACCATTATATACTTTTTTAAAAGGTCTGGGAAAATATTAATGTCAAATCTTTACCTTTAAATAGTTCTTGTGTTTTGAAAACATTTTGTGAAAAACTACTTTTTAAATATTCTAATGCATGTGAGATTTATCGATTGGGTTCATGTAAAATGATAATAGAAATCATTGGATCCTGTATTTCTTAGTGTACCATTGAGATTTTATAAGAAAAATATATATTTGGTCATTCAGATGTCCAAAATATATTTTTTGTATATATTTGGTATTGGCCTCAGTTTCTGACTCATGGCTTCCAAAATCCTTGGAATTTCCTAAGTATTGAGAGTGACATAAGTGTTTCTTGTAATGTTAATAAGATGACCTTTAGACAGTTTATTTGGGGGCTGGTTGCCAGGAGAACCAACCATAGGATTAGAGGGTTGAAGCTTACAGGGCCCCCACTCCCTCTGGAGAGGGGAGAAGGCCTGGAGGTGGAATCAATTGCCCAATGCCCATGATTTAATCAATCTTAACTAAGTATGTAATGAACCCTCCATTGAAAACATAAGAGAACAGGGTCCAGAGAACCTCCGAATTCTTGAACATGTGGAGGTGCTGAGAAAGTGGCACCCTGAGAGAGAGTGGAAACTCCATGCCCTTTCCCTGTACCCTGCCCTGGGCATCTCGTCCATCTGGCTGTTTTTGAGTTATAGCCTTTTATAACAAACCAGTGATCTAGTAAGTAAAATATTTCTGTGAATTCTACGAGCCATTCTAGCCAAAATAATCAAACCAAGGAGGGGGTCATGGGAACCTCCCAGCTATAGCTAGTCAAGTTTCCTTTTGGCCATCACCCTCTGTGAGTCTGAGATTCCCTTTATGTAAACTAGTGACAATCTCATAGGGTCATTGTGGAGATTCAATTGGAAAAATGTAGTTGGTTTTAATGGGCTATTCTAAAGTCATGGTATGCAGTGGGTAAGCCACACACCCTGTGCCAGACAGCCCAGGTCATCATTGTGTCACTTAAAAGATGAATGATCTTAGACGATCTATTTGACCCCATGGTTCCTCAACTTAACCTTGAAGCAAAGATTAATAGTAAATCTTCCTGATGCACATTTTTATAAAAAATTAAATATACACAAACTCAACATTTAGTGACCAAGATGCTTTAGCGTTTCCCTCAGCTTGACGAAAACTTTAGACAGACTTATTTCTTACTCCAGGCCCCTGACTTTCTTATTCTTAGAAAATTTCCTTTAGACAACTTTTCTAGTAAATTATTTCTCTGCCTCTTTGATATATAGCAAATCTTCTCCCTGGTTCCTGCCAGTTTTACAATCCAGGAATGTATTTCTCAAGGACCTGGGAGTCATCTCTTTGAAATATCATTACTAAAAGAGATAGTACCCCTACCTCCTACTCTCCATGGGAGGGTAGGAGCCTAATTTCATTAAGCCAATGAGCTAGCACAAATGACCTGACACAATGACCAGTGTACCCTCCCCCAAATTACCCAGCACTTTCCCACTAGTTCACCCCCAAGTTTAAAAGTGTTCCCTTTTTTGTTCCAACTGTGTTGGGTTTGATCTTTCGCCACTATTGTAATAGTCTTGAGTAAAGTATTCCTTGCTTGTCTAACTAGTCCAGCGCAATTTTTCTTTGACACTAAAATATAGTAAAAATTTTAATAAATAATAATTATTATGGCAGTAAAATATTAAGTGTTTCAACACTTTTAAAATGAAAGGATCTTAACATTTATGGTGATTGCTCTACATTAGTTTGTTTTTTAATGAAGGGTTTTCTAGAATGACTTGGCTAAGATATATTCAGGTCAGTTCTTCAGTTTTAACAACCTTAGTTGAAGATGAAAAGGAGAATGGTGAAAGAATATGTTCAGACTTAGAATTGTTCTTAAATTGAATTGGGATCTCTGTACTAAGAATGCGAAACGTGTGTTAGATACATTTTCTGGAATTTTTCATTGTTTAAAGAAATAAATCAAAAATTTCTCCCCATATAAATCTCCACATTTAGAGCAGTTACACAATTCTTGAATCCAAAACCACTTTACTAAAGATGATGAGGATAAATGAGGATACACAACACATACAATTGACAGCTGCAGGTACATAGATTACAAAATAGTTTGGGGCTCACCCATCACAGAATGGATTTTTTTGGCCTCACTTGAATGCTGCTCTCTATCCATGTGATATCGCTCATTCTCAACTCAGGCTTCTTTTATAAGTAGGTCTCCCTCAATGTCTGTATTATTTTCCTGTTTCAATCATTCACTTGCTGGACCTGTAAGTGTTCTTGTCTTATTTAGCTTCTTGAATCTTTTTTGAATCTTTCTCTTCCTCGCTGTTCATTTCCAGAAACTCATATGCCTTCCCCTACTCCAGACTCCATGAAATCCTTCCTGCATAGCTACTTCTAGATGTTATGTTTCCTCTATCTCTTGTTGAATTCGCCAAAGTTGTATTTTTTTCTGACTATATCATTATGAGTCTTCTTCCTGTCAGGTAACATAAATGAGGAAGGTATTACTATTTTCTAAATATATAATTGTTAGAGCAGTTTATGACAACTTATTGAAGTACACCTAGTTAAATATATATATTTTAACTTGCAGAAATACTTAGCTTCAATTCAGTTTCTTGTAATACCCTACAATCAGATAAAGTAATATATACTTCCACTTAGTTATAGAATAATAGTTGGTAGAACTAGAATTTCTGAAGCAACTGTGATTGTATAATCATCCATTTTTACCCTATGCAGGAAACATGCAAAAAGAGAAGTTTTTCTTCAACCTACCAGTAACCACAAATATCCATGAGAATGATAAACATGTATAGGCATAATTCAGGTATATTGTGGGTTTGATTCCAGACCACCACAATAAGGCATATTTCACAATAAAACAATTTTTTGCTTTTCCAGTCAATATAAAAATTATGTTTACACTATAATATAGTTCATTAGAGGCCCAGTGCACGAATTCGTGCATGGCTGGGGTCCCTTGGCCTGGCCAGGGATTGGGGCTGATCAGGGCCATCTCTCCCAGTCTAGGGGGAGGGACCGCGGGAGGTTAGCTGTGAGAGTGCACTGACTACTAGGGGGCAGCTCCTGCATCAAGCATCTGCCCCCTGGTGGTCAGTGCGTGTCATAGTGACCTGTTAACCAGTCTTAAGGGTCGCTTAGGCTTTTATATGTAGAGATTAGTGTGCAATAGCATTATGTTTAAAAATCAATGTGCATACCTTTTTTAAAAAATACTTTATTCCTAAAAATGGCTAGCCTTCATCTTAGCTTTCAGAGAGGTGTAATTTCTTTGCTGGTGGAGAGTCTTGCCTCAATGTCATTGGCTGCTATTGTTGCCAACAGGTGGTGGTTGCTGAGGGGTGGGATGGCAGTGGAGATTTCTTAAGACAACAATAAAGTTTACTGCACTGATTGACTCTTCCTTTCACAAATGAGTTCTCTGTGGCATGTGACACTGTTTGATAGCATTTTACCCACAGTAGGACTTCTTTCAAAATTGAGGTCATTCCTCTACAGCCCTCCCTCTCCTTTAATCAACTAAGTTTATGTAATATTCTAAATCTTTTGTTGTCATTTCAACAGTCTTCACAGCATCTTCACCAGAAGTAGATGTGCGACTATTTAACTTGATCACTTAGAGGACAATGCAAGGTTATTAACTGGTCTAATTTTAATATTGTTGTGTCTCAGAGAATAGGGAGGTCCAAGGAGAGGAAGAAAGACTAGGAAACAGCTGGTAGGTGGACAATCAGAACATACACAGCATTTATTGTTTAAGTTTGTACCCATGCTCAGAGACTACTAGGAAAAAAATGATATATTAAAACAATTCATTACAATAGGTCCTACCTTTTAGTTAAGAACTCTTTCTAATATGACCTTTGTTGACATTGTCTTGATCTCTGAAAGCTCATAGTGAAGTTTTTCAACCATAGAATGGCTAGAGAGCAGAATGAAGTTGTAGAAACACTACTACTGTTGTCCCAACATGACTCATTTAATAAGCAGGGATGAGGGGAGAGAGTAATGCTTTTAGCTAAGAGGTTGGTTGGTCATTCATTCATTCATTCATTCACTCATTTATTCAATATGATGCAGAAAACACATACATAAAGCTGACAAATGCATGTAAAATTGCTGCAAATCATAGTTGCATTGTGTAGACAAAATGACACTTAAGAAGTGTAGCTCTAGCCGGTTTGGCTCAGTGGATAGAGTGTTGGCCCGTGAACTGAAGGGTCCCAGGTTCAATTCCCATCAAGGGCACATACCTCGGTTGCAAGCTCAATCCCTGACCCTGGTTAGTGTTCATGCAGGAGGCAACCAATCAATGTCTCTCTCACATAGATGTTTCTCTCTGTGTGTCTCTTCCCTTCCCTTCCACTCTCCAAAAAAAATAAATAAATAAAAAATAAAAAATCAATGGAAAAAATATCTTCATCTGAGGATTAACAAAACAACAAAAAAAGGTGTCAATTGAACTGTAATCTAAAGAATACATAAGAATTAAATAAAGATTGTATAATAAGTACATATATGAACCAAAATAGAAAAATTACCAGTGAAAATTGTTATTGTATTTTATCACCTAACTTTAAAAATAGTATTTGTATTTACATTTATGATAAACACATTTTACATGTGACTAGTAAGTTGTAGTTTTAGCTAGTTTATGCTATTCATACCAGTTCCTGTATAAATATTGATCTTGGCTTGTTTTATATATTCATACAGTTTAAACTGATTAAAGGTTAGGTAAATGAACCATAAGAATATTGTTTTGAAAAAATGTTGTCTCTTAGCAAAAGCACTGGCTCACATGTCACACTGCTACTACTGCTGTTGAAAACACAGCTAACTTCATTGTTGTCTTAAAACCTTTGTCTGCAATTCAACAAAAAATGAACAAAGGATGAAAGCAGAAACAAGTTCTCCACTTACTTAAGTAAAGGTTAATGATATTTTTAAAAAATGACTCAAGAAAAGACATACTTTTTAACAAAGTACATCAAGAATTTATTTATTAAAATGTCCCAGGAATATAGGTAAGAAAATAACAAAATTCAAATAATTCAAAACTCAAACATCAAATTGTTCCTGAAGTTTCTTAATAAAGTTAGGCCTAAAGCTTTTTATTAAATTCTATTTTTTTTTATTCACTGCTACAGCCTCTGGGACAGTGCTTGGCACTTAATAAGGATTTAATAACTCATTATTGATTATAGCCCAAAATTAATTTGGTGTATTTTCCAGCATCTCTCATATCTAGGATTCTGAAAATATTAGTCTTTGAGGAAATGTGACCGATAATTTTGCAGTCTTCTTCTTTCACTCTATCTTTTTTTTTTCTTCAAACATTATACCAGTGGGACTCAAAATGATACACTTGAAATCCATCATTAATCAAAGTACAGGTTTCCATAGAAACCAATTCCAAAATGTCTTCATTATTTTTTCTCATGCAGAGATATAACGGCAGATTCAAATTTACTTAAGAGGATAAATCCTGGTCAGATGATTCCAGGTCCATTTTATGTGCTAAATATATAATGAGGCTTCTAGATCTGACTGCCTTTAAACTGTGAACTTAATCTAGGGTTGGAATCTCAATTTTGCTTTCTTAATGTCTTAATTGCTATATCGGTAAGAAAATATTTTATTATTAAATATTATTGTTGTCATTATATTATTTTTATGTGTTATTACATTACATGACTATTTAGTAATCATACTTGTTATTTTTATATGCTTAATTGATATGTATCAAATTCTTCTATTGAGCAAAAACCAAAAGCAAATAAATGAATGAAACAATGACATTTTAAAATATGATTTACATGACATTTATATTTGTTTCACTAAGTAACATATGTGAATACAAAGGAAATCCACAAAAGACAAGTTTCCTATTAAAATGTTAAAAATTGTCCCTAGAACTTGAGGAATTGGCCCCACTCCTGGTTGTCTCTTGCTCTATTTATTGTGTTTAAAATTGAAATTCCCTCTTTTGCATCTTCAGGATATATTTGTTCATATAAATCAGAGCTTCGGGTTCTCTGTGAGCATCTGTTCTGTGTGTGTGCTTTGTCATTTTTTTAAAGGCTTTCTCCCGTGGTGGAGACTCGCCATCAGGTTCCACACGCCAAGTACTAGACACTGGGAACTGGAGAAGACCTGTGGACGAGTTGAGAAATGGGGCTCCTTTCAAAATACTCCAGAACTATTTTGCTCCGTTGAGGGCTAGTAATGGATCAGAGGCACAAATGACTAATTAGTAAAGGAACAAACAGTAATCTTTTTATTTTTTGCATATTATTTTTCTGGCAAGATTTATTTTTGAAAGATACTGGCAAACTAGGCTTTTTACTGGCCAGTAACTGAAGCATATCTTTGGACAGTGAGAACACAGAGAAAGAGGGAATGTCCCCACATCCCCATATGGATAATTCTGTAACAATGGATTTCTTCCCTGGTTTCTCCCAACATGGAAAGAGATCTTGATTGCCCTGCCTGGGTCACATGCTTACCAGCACTTGGCTAGGGAAGATCATAGCATCTTGACTGACATATGACAAGGCTGCTCAGAGTAAAGGGTGGCGGGCACATAATGCAATATACTGATCATGTATCATAAAAATGTACACTTGAAACCTAAATTTTATTAACCAATCTTACAAACAATAGCATCAGAAGAGGATTCTGTCTGCAGGGGCAAACAAATTTAATTTAAAAAAAAGATATTTAAAGAGAAAAAAAAATGTTTTAAAGTGGATCCTTTTCCCAAAGGGAATCAGGACACAGCAAACAGAGAGAAAGGAAATGCATGCTGGAAGAGCAAAAACAATACAACTCACAAACCTATAGAAAACTTTGATAATAGGGACTGTCGCCATGTGAGCCTTTCCTCAGATTGGAAGCTACCTGCTGTCATGTCTAACAAAGCAGTAGGAATTATGGCTCTTCTGCAGGCCTTCATCTGAAAATGGCAGTTTAGTTGTTTAGACTTGTTAGAAACCCTTGCCTCTTTTTACTGCCCCTACATCTTCTCTTGTCTCTCTTCAAAGAGCCTAGGAATATATATATACACACACATTTTAATGCATGTCTCAAAGAAACTGTAATATGTTTAAAAGACATGTGTTTTCCTCAGGCAAACTCAGTGTGGTAGAATAGGATATGCAAAACAGAATCAGGAAGAGATTTATTTAAAAACAAAGTTATCACAGTCATACTACGTAGAAAATCTACCACAGAAGGTAGCTCTCCTTTCTTGTGACGGGGTCCTCTTCAAGAATGAAGGCTCTGTCATGCTGGCAAGAAGTGTGTGGGCAGGATGCAGAGCTAGTCTGCCACCTCAGGGAGAAAAGATCTGGAGGCTGTGAAAGACCATCCTGCAAACTGTGCCCAGATGTGTCGTCAGCACTCAAGTAACTATTACTCTGTGCTTCAGTGACCCTAAAATTTGATTATAAGAATGACTGCCTATTACAAACCAGGTTTGTTTTATCCCCATGATTTCTTGGGGATTTAATTCCTATTTAATTTTGATGACTGTTTAAAATGTGGACCCACATTTAGCCACGTCACCCGGAATGTTTCAGTAGATGCTCCATGGTCTTACTCGCTGGTAAAGCGAGCACCCGCCTGACCCCACTGGGGATGCTGCCCAGTGAACCATCAGCCTCTGTCTGACTTTGTGCACATTGTACTGTGGTTTCCTTTCAAGAACTCCCTTTCACTCGCCGCTCCAGAAATAAGGAGAAGACCAGCCCCAGAACAGAGTTTTACTAATCAACACCACCAAAGAGCTGCCCCTGACCTTGGAGACTTGCCCTGCAGACAGAATCCTCTTCTGATGCCATTGTTTGCAATGAAGACAAGGAAAGAGAAATGGGAGTGGGGGGGGATGGGGGGGGACAGCTTACGTAAACGGAGGATTTGAAACATAACTTTTGTCATGTGTGTGTTAGTATGAATGAAAATGCTACCTGGAGTTTAAATTTGATTTTATACATTTATGATGACACATAAAGACAACATCTTAATATCAAGCCCCTGGAGAGCATGCTTTTTGTAGCTCTGTGACCTTTGGTCTGTCATTTCCATTTCTCTCAGCCCGGGTTTACTTACCTGGAGAGTAAGTACCTGGCTTACCCATCTCAGAGGTGACGTTGAAATAATGGATGAGAAAACAGGATGTAAAGACAGAGTCAAGCGGAATGGAATTACTTCTGTGAAGCAGCCCGATGTGCAAATAACTCAGACATTACAGTCAGGCAGTTCTGGTCCAATTAAACATCCTGTCCTTAACAGCTAAGTATTTATATTGGTATTTTTGGTTGCCAGATCTAACAATAAATAGTGGAGAAATTATTAGCACAAGGTTGGAGCCAGACAGATGTAGGTTCAAGTACAGGCTCTGCCACCTCATGTTTTTATTAGACAAGTACCTTCTTTGTAAAACTCAGTTTCCTCTTTCATAAAATAAGAATAATGCTCTCTACCAACACCATCATCAAACTTCTGGTATACCCCCAAAAGGGATGAGAAAATCAAAAGAAGTAACAAGAGCCTCAGATGCAGACAGAACCAAGAAACTTTAAAGGATGGAAGTAAAGCATACAAAAAGGATAACCGTGGCTGCTGCAGACTTCTTTTTATTAAAAAACATTTAAATCTTTATTGTTGAAAGTATTACAGATGTCCCTTCCCACCCCCCTCCATTGACCCCTTCTAGCCCACACCTACCCCCAGCCCCAGGCCTTCACCACACTATTGTCTGTGTCCATGGGTTATGCATATCTATATATATAAAACCCTAAGCAACCAGTTGCTATGATGTTCACTGACCACCAGGGGGCAGACGCTCAATGCAGGAACTGCCCCTGATGGTCAGTGCGCTCCCAGAGCAGGAGCACTGACGGGCGCCAGATGGCAGACTCATGGCTAGTGAGCGCAGCTGTGGAGGCGAAAGCCTCTCCTGCCTCCATGGCAGGGCTATGAGAGCAGCCGTGGCAGCAGGTATAGCGAGCTGGGATGAGTGGGAGCAGCATGGTGCCTGGCCGGGGCTCGGGCTCCTCCCCGGCCGCCTGCGGCTTCGTGCACTACTACATCCCTTGAGGGATGTCAGACTGCTGGTTTCAACATCCCCTGACGGGTCCTGGATTGCGAGGGGGCACAGGCCAGGCTGCGGGACCCCACCAGTGCAGGAATCTGTGCACCAGGTCTCTAGTATGCATATAAATTCTTTGGTTAATCTCTTTCATCCACCCACCTCTGCCTTCCCTAATGTTGACATTATTGTAGGTGTCTCCCTTTTTCCTGCTCTTTGCCCCCCCCCCACTCCCCATCCCTTGGCCTTCGCCAAACTATTGTCCCTGTCCATGGAGTATGTTGCAGACTATTTTTTAAAAAAAAAATAAGCAAGTGTTTTAAACAGACATGAGAATTTTTCTCAACATAAAAAAGAAAAGCTCACATCTATCTACACCAATGACACTTTTTAAGGACATCAAAATGGGTCAGGATATTTTACCACCACATATTCAGAAAGAAGCAGGAAAAAAAAAAAGTACGTGGTTGAGACATTCCTCAGCCTAAGCAACTAGGAAGATCAGGTATAAAAAGTCAAGGTGGGGTGTTCATAGGATCACATGTCTCTTTTTTAATTTTTATTGAATTTATTGGGGCAACATGTCTCCGTTTACACTAAGTTTCCAGTGGGCTTTTCTAGAGGCTCAGGTAATGTGTATTTATCAGTTTTTGAGATTTAGATTCTATAGTAGAGCCCAGAGCTAGCACAAGTAAAGCAAACTTTCAAAATTAAAGCAACATGAAGCTAAAGTGCTATCTCTGATAGTTATGTTAAAATATTTACGAAGCAAGAATTTCAGAACAAATGTGAGTAATATATTAGATGCATATTTGTGGGAAACATTTCAACTTGTTATTTTTCTTTCTGAAGCAATAAACCACTTCTGAGGCAAGTTATGAATAATTCAGCCCTGTGTATTTGAGAGTAAAAGATGTGTAATTTAGAAAAGAAGGCTAGATCTTATATTAATGATGGCAGGGAAGATATAGCAAAGCTATTGTAAAGATACAAATGAATGAGTGCCCAGGTTTAGTCAACATTGGGCACCGTGAAAACCAGAGCACGTTTTGTGAAGAATCCTGGCCGTCTAGAGCTCTCAGGCAGAGATGCGGATTTTGTGACTATGTCCTCCAAAGGGGGGGGGCGGGGTATTAATTACCTCTGCATCTCTGCTTATTTCTATTCTGGTACCAAATGTCTTCTAGTGGCATTCTCTTTTTTCCATCTTGACTTCTGTTTGACTCATAACTTTGTCTTTTCCACGATTTTCACTTGCTACTGGCCCACAAGGCTCTGCTCTATCTCATGGGCTTTCTTCATCTTTATCTTCCGCACCAGCAACTTTGTTTCACAATTTATCTCCCCAGGAGCAATGATCCGATCAATCCTTCTCATCTTCCCTCATCAGTCCGCGGCACAAAGTTCGAGCTGGCCTCTTTGTCAGATGCCTGCTTTTTGTCCAATCTGTTGCTAATGGGAAGGTCACGTGGTCTTCCCAACTGGGAATTTGGATGAGGAACTTTCTCTTACAAGGACTGTGTCCTGGTACATAAATGAGACCTCTCTCAATGATTAGGAAAATCGGAGCCAGTCCTTTAATGTCCTTTAGCTCTCCGTGCAGACCTCACAAGATTTTTGTGATCATCAGGTGAGGTAATTTATGTGAGAGCCCTTTGAAATCTCTTAAGTAATATGTGTGATATGACTATGCATACATGTAATTTATAAGTCATTTAGTTCTGTGTATGTCATGATTGACCCTGAATAACTTCTGGTCAGTTCTCAAGACTAAGCTGCTTGCTAAAGATTCTCTCAAACATGCCAATGGTCTGAGTTAGAACTCCTTCATTTATATCGGTTAAGATGGAAACTTCTGTCATTCTCCTCAGTATACATTGAACTATAGGTAGCTGCCTCTCCTGGTATTTGTAGGAGGAATGTGCTGCATAAAGCCTCTGCACAAAAGAAACAGAGTCTTTTCTTGAAGATATTTTCTATGACTTGAATAATCACTTATCAATAGTCAACTTCCAGGAAGAGAAGACATAAGGCCCTATCCTCAAGGTGTGATTATTTTGAAGGGCTGAAAAATGCAGTTCAGAATGCTTTCTTTAAAAAACAACAACAGCATTTTATTTGCTGCAGAAGTTCTAAAGGTACAAAAACAACATTTTCAAATGTCAGCTAGGATCTATAAAGAAGAAATTATTGTTTGTTATGACAGTTCAGTCGAGGATAGAGTCCCGCACAAGATCGACTTCACTTCTGACACCAATTGTAGGTCTGAGGTCTTCCCAAAGTCACCCTCGTGTTTGATCGTTTTCTGGAAAGATTCACAGAACTCACCGAAAGCTTACACTCATGTTTATGGCCTATTGTAAGGGAAGGATGAAAATTAAAATCATCCGAGGGAAGTCGTGCAGAGGCAGAGTCCAGGAAAGGCACCAACTCCAGAGCTTTGTTGTCCTCTCCGTGAGTTTGGGCCAGTGCTTTCCCAGCATCAGTGTGTGACAACACGCACGGAGCATTGCCAGCCAGGGAAGTTCACCTGAGCCTTCAGCATCCAGAGGTTTTTACTGTTGTTTGATCACATATAGTCTGTGCAGTTGGTCATTAGTTTCCAAGCTCTCCCAGAGAGCTTGATTGATACCTTTAGTTCCTAGTTCTTTCCAGAGGCAGAACTAATACCATGTAACCCAAAGCGCCCATCATAAATCACATCATTAGACTGTCAGTGGCCAAGGCTTCCAGGCAAACAAAGACACTCCTATCAATCAAGAAAATGTAAGGACTTGGGCAAAAGCCAGACTTCTTCTTGGGCAAGATTAATTCTTCACTACATAACGACTGGAATAAGTGGGGTTTAACTCAGTCAGAATGCAATAAGATGACCCTCGTGGAGGTTAGGGACCAACAGTGACTAAGGCAGAATCACATAACATTGAAAAGATGTATACTGGGTACAAATGTAAACCAGAACAATCTAAGAAAGGCAGTCAAGACAAGTCCTTATGTTTTCAGTCTGTCTTCCAATTTATCTGTTTAGACGGTTTTATTGGGGTATTATTTACATACCATGAAATTCACCCATTTTAATTGTCCAATTCAATAATCTTTACTAAACTTTCAGAACTGTGAAACCATCACTACAATCCAGTTTTAGGATGTCTCTATCACCCCAGACAGATTCCCTGTGCCCACTTGTAATCAACCTCTCTGCCTACTCCCAACCCCACGAAACTCCTTCTCTGCCTTCTTTCTCTATAGACTTGGTTGGACTGAACATGGCTTATACATAGAACCATACAATATGCAATCTTTAACTTCTTAGTGTAATTTGAAATTCGCTCATATTGTAGCATGAATCAGTAGCTTATTCCTTTTTTACTGCTGTATTGTCTTTCATCATATGGTCTTTCCTCTTTTTGTTATCCATTCACCAGCTGATGTTTCTTTTTTCTTTTTTCAGGACAATTATAAACAATGCTGCTATTGTGAACAAGTCTTTATGTGAATATGTTTATATTTCTCAGGTAGATAGCTAGGAGTATAATTATCAGGCTTTATAGTAAGTTTATGCTTAACTTTATAAGAAACTGCTAAACTGCTTTTCAAAGTGGTTGTAACATTTTATAGTTTCATCAACAAAATACGTGGGTTCCAGTTTCCACACATCCTAGCCAACAGTTGCTCTTATCTGCCTTTTTCATTATAGCAACTAGAGGCCTGGTGCACAAAAATTTGTGCACTTGGGAGGGTCCCTCAGCCCAGCCTGTGCCCTCTCACAGTCTGGGACCCCTCGGGGAATGACCACCTGCTGGCTTAGGCCTGCTCCCCAGGGGATTGGACCTAAGCTGGCAGTCAGACATCCCTCTGGCAGCTCGGGAGCCCTCGGGAGATGTCCACTTGCCAGCGGGGAGCAGGCCTAGCTGCAGTTGGACATCCTTAGCGCTGCTGAGGAGGCGGGAGAGGCTCCCACCACCACCGCTGTACTGGCAGCCGTCAGCCTGGCTTGTGGCTGAGCAGAGCTCCCCCTGTGGGACACACTGACCACCAGGAGGCAGCTCCTACATTGAGCGTCTGCCCCCTGGTGGTCAGTGTGTGTCATAGTGACCAGTCATTCCCAGTCGCTCTGCTGTTAGGGTCAATTTGCATATTACCTTTTTATTATATAGGATAGAGGCCAGGTGCATGAGTGGGGGCCGGCTGGTTTGCCCTGAAGGGTGTCCCGGATCAGGGTGGGGGTCCCGCTGGGGTGCCTGGCCAGCCTGGGTGAGGGGCTGAGGGCCATTTTCAGGCTGGCCACACCCCCTTCAGGGAGGGGGGTCCTGCTGGGGTGCCTGGCCAGCCTGGGTGAGTGGCTGATGGCTGTTTGCAGCTGGCCAAGCCCCCCAGCGGGAACCCTCACCCCATGAGGGTGTGGCCATCCTAGGTGAGGGGCTGATGGCTGTTTGCAGGCTGGCCACAGTTCCTTCAGGGTGGGGATTCCCGCTGGGGTGCCTGGCCAGCATGAGTGAGGGGCTGATGGCTGTTTTCAGGCTGGCCAAGCCCCCCAGCAGGGACCCTCACCCCATGAGGCTGTGGCCATCCTGGGTGAGCGGCTGATGGCTGTTTTCAGGCTGGCCACAGCCCCCAGCCATCCAAGCTCCCAGGCTGGCTGGAAGCAGGTATCTGGGATTTATTTAGCTTCTATAATTGAAACTTTGTTGCCTTTTGCAGAGGCCACAGCTGGCCAGAGCAGGCGGGAAGCTTAGCTTCCTCCATTGCCGGGGCAACCAAGCCTCCTGCTTGCTCCAGCTCCGTGGCTGCCAGCCGCCATCTTGGTTGGGTTAATTTGGATATAGTCTCTCTGATTGGCTGGTGGGCGTGGCTTGGGCATAGCGAAGGTATGGTCAATTAGCATCTTTGTCTTTTATTAGTGTAGATTTTAGCCCTGCACTGGATGGCTTCACAGGCACATTTTACCAAACATTCAAAGAAACGTTAACACCTACCCTTCTCAAACTATTCCATAAATTCCAAGAGGAGAGAAGACTCCCAAGCTCATTTTATGAGGCCAGCATCATCCTAATTTTAAAATCAGATGAAGACACTGAATGCATATCACTTGGGGATGCTGTTAAAATACAGATCTTGGTCCATTAAATCTGGGCTGAGGCCTGAGATTCTGCATTTCTCACAAGCTCCAAAGTGATGCTGATGTTGCTGATTCATGGACCACACTTAGAAGAGCAAGGACAGAGCACTGGGTGCCTTTTGACCACAGCTGCGCATGCTCTAGTTATGGAACCCAATGAGAGACAGAAGAGGGAGGTGTACAAGCAAGGCGAAGGAACACACTTCTGTTGCCTACTGAAAATCCTTTGGTAGGACTGGGAAATGTTTTGATTTTTATTTAATTTATTTTAAAAAATGGAGGGTTACGCAATACAAAAAGCATAAAAATAATTGTAAAAGGTTGTACATTTATTGAGGGGACTTTGAGAAATGTTTTGCTCTATACTTTTATGTCAAATTCTTAATTCTGTGTTTCCTTATTACTAGTGCAGGGATATACACAGCAGCTCACCCTGCTGCTACAGGTTATGTAGTTCGTCACTTCTCACTTAAGTTGGATATTTTTGTATGATTATCTGTTAACTAAGAGGAAATTTAAAATGCATTAATTAGAATTTAGGGGTAGTACTCTATGACTACATCAATATTTTTTTTGTATTCCTATTTGTTAAAGACAGAAAAAAAAAACAAAAACCAGCCTACACTTAGAATATAACATAAAAACATAAAACTCCTTTGGACCTTCTCCCAAATGAAGACTGGCTAGATATGAGTAAAAGTTCCCTAGTAGGATATTTAACCTGAGAAATTACATTGATGCCCCAATTCTTCTCTTAGTGTTAAGGTCTGTGTTCCTGCCGCCTCACAGGCCCTCCCTGTTTCTTTCTCACCTTATTAACCTGCCAGGATTTCCATTCCTTCTCCTTTCCAGAGTGAAATTCCCCCAACGGAAGTCTTTTTCATTTGTCCTTGATGCTCTCCTTTCCCTTCATCCAGGTTCGCTATCTCAGATATGCTGCTGAGGTTAACTGAGGACTCATGCCCGCAGACTTCAGGGAGATTGCTTTCCAATTTCTGATTCAGGTTGGCCCTAGGTTCCCTGTACACTCAGCGCCATCTCTGGTCATGATCTTGAACTGCATGTCAAAAACTCCCAGCATCATTCTTAAACCCCGCAGTTCTCTCTCTGATGTGGTCTGGGCTGTATTTTCATCTCTGAATCTGTTAAAGAATTTGGTAATGGCGTGCTGCCACTTTGTCTAATCTTAGCGTAGCCAGTGCCAAACTAATACATTTATAACCTTCTCACAGCCCTCCCCAGCCCGCAGGAAGTGGAAAGTTTTAACTGAGAACTGATTAATGTGCTTGAAGTGAGCTTGTTTTTTTGCATAAAGTGCAAAGTAAAGACTTGAAATACGTTTTTTTTAAATATCCTCAACTGATTTAGGATAAATCAATTTTGAAGTGTTTTAATGGGTACTTATTTATGCAAATCGCTGCCTCTGATTCTAACTTGTGTGCCTCAGACACACTTTCTGCATTTCAATTTTGTCAGACATCCTGTGGTCTTTCATCTACTGTTTTTCCCCCCTGTTTCTATTTTTTTCTCTTTTCTCCACTTTTTATACCCCATTCTCTTAGATAAAAACTTGTGTAGGTAAGTCAGGCCCAAACATTTCAAACATGGATACTTCATTTTGCTATAATTCAATCAAAGGTAAATCAACTTGTAGTATTTGTAAATAATAGTTTATCTGTAAACATAATGTTATCTTTTACGTTGTATCAGAATATTTTTTGCTAAACGGTGGCTTTCTGTGTTTAAGTTTCACTGGTTCTTTTGGTTATGGTTCACTCAGGCTTCTGAATACCCTCAGAGGAAAGAATGAACACCATTAACAAGTGAAGTGTTAATCAAGTGAGGTGTTCATCTCTGATCTCCTTGCTCAGAAAGGAAGTTGCTGTGAGTACCTGCCAAAGTAAAAAAGAATATTCTGTATGCGAATGAGAACATGAGAAAATATACTAAACGATAACTAGCAAATGGCATCTGCTCTGTATTCGCATGAGAAAATTGCCTTTAAAAAAAATTAAGTATTTCTTTCAAGTTTTGTGACTCTGAATCTTACCTCTTATGACTGATGCAGCTGCTCCACTTCAGTCCAAGCCATTCAGGGACAAAGACCGGCTTCACATCTTGTTATCCCAGCAGAGAGCACAGCGCGTTATTATTCAAGAGGCGCTCTTGATGGTGACATGCTAATTAGCCCTAGGACTCTCTTCTTTTTTCAAGTACCAATGTCTGAGGCGTCCACGCTGAACTCTGGTCACCGCAGTTTTTTTCCTACATAGTAAAATTTTCCATGCAATGGTCAATTTTCCATTTCAGAAATACAAAAAGCAAGACAGCAATATTTTTCTCCATGCGGAATTCCATGCAGAGAAATTCTGCCATATGGGAATTCTTTAAAAAATAAAAATGAATAAAGTGTAGGATCTGTTTGCAGCCTGTCTTCAAGCGCAGGTGACTCCTGCACAAGAACAGACCGAGGCACAAAGGGCAGGCCAAGTTTGGGCATTTCTTACTTATTTATTTATTCATTTGACAAACTCGTGAGCACTTATTTTGCTCCAGGCACTGTTCTGCAGTGACAGAACATGCAAGGAGCTCATACAAAACAGCAGACAGGAATATAAATGGTCATGCCTACACTGTACACACATGCATGCACGTAAAATACATGTATAAACATATACATAAGTCACTGTATAACAAGACAGTATATGAATAGTATTATGCAAATTTTATTCAAAGAAGACACCCATTACATCTTGCTATACCGTACTCTGACACCATAGAGGTGCCTCCTGTAAGTACCTGGTTTCCCAAGTTACTAATAATTTTATGCAGCCTCGTCTCTGTAAGCACAGTGAGATTTATGTCAGAGTTAGTTACAAAATGTAAGATATGATAGCCCTTTTTTTCTACTACCTAATTATAAGTTGCTCATCTTGGGATCTATAGTTTCAGAATTCTACTGCATAGGATAGCTTGATTTTTAAGCTAAGATATTATTCAATGTAATCAATCTTTACATTTTACCACTTTAAATGAATTTTAAATAAGTCCTTCAGGGCCTCGTGTAAAGAAATATGTCTTCTGCAAAATGTTACCCTCATTTCAGGTAGTAAAGGGAGATATTTTGGGACTAGGAAAGACTGGAGAACCCCTCAACCCATAGTTCGAAGCAGGATTCCTTTTTAATTATTATTTTGACTGCAAAATAAATTAGTCAACTGGCCATAGCTATGGAATATCATTTTTCTATACCTATGAAATGCAATGTCAGATCTGTGTAATATAAGTTGAATTTATATATAAATATTCTACATGGTTATTAGAAATTAAGTAATTTTTAAATTAAAATAATCAAGGTGATAAAGATAATGTCTATACCAACAATTCTGAAAATTTTAAGAATTTAATTTTGTGTGCTTTTCTAATTTTCAGTGTTTTTCAGAAAAATTGTCCATCTAGAGAAATACTGATTGTACAGATTATTTATCGGGAATACAGTCTGTCACTGTCTTCTAGAGAGCTTGCTGCTTACTTCCATGATATAACTGTAGATTTGACTTTATGAGATCAAAGTTTTGAAACCTAAATGTGCATTTGTAACTTTAATTGAAAATAACTTATTTTTATGTTCAGCAATGGCATAAATTCTAAGTCAACATATGCTAGATCACTATAAAAATGTATTTAAGAACAGAAGGAAATAATTGATATGTTTTCATAGTATTAAAAAAATAAAACAAAGAAGACCTATTTCTCTATACCAGGTTAAGTGTCCAAGAAATAAGACACTTGCAAAAGCATTGTCTCTGTTTCAATGGTCAATGGATAAAATCAACAATTATCAGAAGTCTTAATTTACACATTAATCTTTTGGAATTCAACTTTTAAAAATAAATGCCAAAAAAAACCCCTTAGAGCCCTAGCTGATTTGACTCAGAGGACAGAGCATCGGCCTGCAAACTTAAGGGTACCAGGTTCGATTCCTGTCAAAGGCACGTTCTAGGTGCAGGCTCGATCCCTGGCCTGGTCAGGGTGCATGAGGTAGGCAACCAAGCGACGTGTCTCTCTCACATTGATGTTTCTCTCTCTCTGACTCTCCCCCTCCCTTCCTCTCTCTCTAAAAATCAATGGAAAAATATCCTCAGGTGAGGATTAACAAAAAGAAGAAGAAGGAGGAGGAGGAGGAGGAGGAGGAGGAGGAGGAGGAGGAAGAGGAGAAAGAAAAGAAAAGAAAAGAAAAGAAAAGAAAAGAAAAGAAAAAAGAAAGAAAGAAAGAAAGAAAGAAAGAAAGAAAGAAAGAAAGAAAGAAAGAAAGAAAAACTTAGAACTACAAGATTGATCTACATCTCCATAGCTTGACTCTTAGAATCTGTCAAGTGGTAAATGCTTAACACCTATCTAGTTATTCAGGTTAAAGATAAAAACTAAGAGAATTCTGAAGAACAAGAAGAGAGAGAGGGAAGGCTACCCCCACCAGATATTGAAATAATCCAATCTATAAAGACTCTTTTTTAAAATTTCTTGTTGACAGCATTACAGGTGTCCCTCATTTCCCCCACTCTTTTCTCCCCCTCCACCCATCCTCTGTCCCACCACAGGCCTTCCTCACACTAGCCCAGGTCTGCCTCCATGGGCTATGCATATATGCATATATGTTGTTTGGTTAATCTCTTCCTAGCCCCTGCCCCTCTGAAATCTGTCAGTCTGTTCCATGCATTCATGCCTCTGAACCAATTTTGTTCATCAGTTAATATATTTCTTTAGATTCCACATATGAGTGAGGTCATATGATACTTGTCTTTATCTGGCTGGCTTATTTTGCTTAACATAATACTCTCCGGGTCCATCCATGCTGTCCTAAAGGGTAAGAAGTCTTCCTTTTTTACAGCTGCATAGTATTCCATTGTGTAAACATACCCCAGCTTTTTTATCCAGGCACATGGGCTGTTTCCAGATTTTAGCTATTGTAAATCCATACTGTTTTCCACCATGGTTACACCACTCTGATTTCCCACCAGCAGTGTACTAGGGTTCCTTTTTCCCCACATCCTTGCCAGCACTTGTTGATTTATTGATGGTAGCTATTTTGGCAGGTGTGAGGTGATACCTCACTGTAGTTTTAATTTGCATCTCTCTAATGATTAGTGACCTTGAGCATTTTTTTAAATGTCTATTGTAAAGTCTCTTTTTTAAAACAACATAGGATTTGGTGCTTTGTTCAGATATAAACATGGAAAAACTCTGAAATACATACACAAATTGTATATATATACAAAGTGTCCCCTCGAGAGTTCGACCAACCAGGAGTTCAATCACTTGCTATGACATGCGCTGACCACCAAGGGGCAGCACAAATAAAGGAAGGCCCCAGTTGGCAGCCAGCAGCTGCTAGGGACCCTACCCATGCACAAATTTTGTGCACTGGGCCTCTAGTATATAATAAATAACCATTATGTATTTGTGAGTATTGGTTGTTATTTTTAAATTAGGTGGTTGGAATAACTGGATAGCCATTTAGATAAGTGGTAAAACTAGTTCCATTACTCACACCATGCAGTAAGATAAGCTTCAAATGGATCAGAGATTTAAACAAAAAGTAAAATCATATAAGTACTAGAGGAAAATCGGATAAATTACTCTATAACCTGGAATGAAAATAACATACCCATTTAAGATTCAAAATCCAGACAAAAAGAATAAGTAAAAAAAATACAAAAATCTGGTCATGTGAAAAAACAACAACTTTTGAATGGAAGAGAACACCATAAGCAAAATATTAAGATAAATTACTTATTTGCAATTTAAAACATAGAGAAATAGTTAATATTTTCGTATGGTAAGTACTAAAATGGAAAACAGCCAATGGCCTATAAATGTAGACTAAAGAAATTAATAGCCAACTTATGGAAATAAAAAATGCAAATGGCTTTAACCATGTGAATAGGTATTCAACATTGCTCCTAATAAGAGAATATGTAAATTGAAACTACACCAAGAGAGCATTTTCCACTTATTGCTTTGGCAAAAAATTAGAATACTTACTATGCTAGTAACATTTTAGAAAAAGAAGCACTTTTATATATATTTAGAGAGTAGGAGAATCGAGCAATTGCTATGGAAAATAACCCTAAAATATCTAGCAAAATTATATAGAATATGTCTTTTGACCCAGTTTTCTCACTTGCTTGAAACTATTTCACAGATATACTGGCCAAAAGAAAGGCTTCTCAATAAGACTATGTGTTGCAAGAATATTTATGAGAGCAATTTACCATGTACATCAGTGGGGAACTAGCTGAGTAACATGACACAACCTCACAATGAATTCCCATCTATAATAATAAAAGCGTAATGTGCTAATTAGATGGAACGACCTTCTGGACGAAACTGGGGCTGTGAGGGAAGCCTGGGTCCCGGGTGCCAGAGGGAAGCCGGTGCCGGCAGCCAGGGAAAGGAAGGCCTACTCTTGCACGAATTTCGTGCATCAGGCCTCTAGTGTAGCTATAAAAACAGATGAAAAATCACTCTATATACTACTCTATATGCTATTTAATCTCACAGAAATATTTTTCACTGAAAAAGAGTCAGTATAGTATGCTACAATTTATCTTTAAAAATTATGTAATTATTTTATAGGTGTGTATGCTTAATATTAAAAAATATAAGGAAATAAACATTTTAAAAATAGATACCTATATAAGAAGAGGAGAAATTAGTAACAAGAAAATAAGGTAGACAATTACCTTCTTTAAATATACTTGGTTTTGATTTTTAAATTGTGAAAATATTTTGCATAATTAAAAATAAGTTATTTAATTTCAAAATTTTTCAATATTTAAAAAATTTTAAGAAAATAAAACAACTGAACCTAACCACATATGTAGTTGGCAGTGATACGACCACACAGAGAACTGTATTAAGTGATTTTAGAACACATGATAGAGATTTACCGTCAATACATACAACCTTAGGGCAAAAAGAAAAAAGAATTGGAAAATTAAATTGAGCTATGTTTATAAATCACATTGCTTTTGGTAGTGCTTATAGTTTAATTCTGACGCCATTGAATATATTAAATGGTAATTAAATAAATAACTGTGTTAGTCTATCATAGTCAATATCCTTTAGAATCAAGATTCTCAGTGTAGGAGTAAGGAGAAACATAAATAATGTTGGGAAGCATGAGACTTAGTTGGAAAGTTGGTAAGGAGGACATTCTGATAAAAGGGAAGTATGTACAAGGCCACCTGCCCTGTTTATCAGAATTCTGACTTAAGGGAGACTTAGGGGAGTATCGAAGGCGGCGACTCTCATTATTCCTTGACCTTTCCAAACAAGTCTGTGCATGTGCAGACCCCCAGGTGTTTACTGAAATCCTTATGCTTAATCTCTGGATGCCCTTGCCTAGATTACTCACCCTACTGATCGTATCTAAAGATAAAAATTCCAATAAAAGCCTAACAAGGCAGGCAATCAAGGCTGCCTGGCTCCTTTAGCCAGGCTGTCCCTTAGCCCTCTCTTTCACAGTGAAACTGTGTGGGAGTAATCTGTTCATCCATCATTCAGGGGCTGCTGGTCAGCCCCAGCAAAATAATTTGGAAAAGACTAAGTAAACTCCCCACGGCCATGAATTTTAATGAAACATGATATTCCTTACCTTCTATTCAATGAAATAAAAGAGTTCATTGGAGAAATGGCTGATTTCGAGTGTGGAAACAAGTAAAGCTGAGCCTGAAACATTTGATAAAACCACATATTAAAGAAAAGATTTGAAGAGTGTCATCCAAAGAACTCAGGAGTCAACATAAGGAGGCTCCCATTGACCAAAAGTGGGACAATTTGAACATTAATAAGAAAAATAACTAAAATGGGTTGAGCCCTAGCCGGTTTGGCTCAGTGGATAGAGCATCAGCCTGAGTGTGGACTGAAGGGTCCAGGGTTTGATTTCAGTCAAGGGCACGTGCAGAAGCTGAGGATTTTATACCCAGTAGGGGGCGTGTTGGAGGCAGCCAATCAATGATTCTCTTTCATCATTGATGTTTCAATCTCTCTCTCCCTCTTCCTTCCTCTCTGAAATCAATAAAAATATATTTAAAAATAAATAAAAAAAGTAAAATGGGTTGAAAATCATGACCTATGGCCAGTCATTAGTTTATAAAGATTTCAAGTAAAATGTTAAAATTGTTAGTCAATAACTGTTTGGAAAACTAGCAGATAAATAAAAACTGGTAAATAAGCTTTATCACCATAGCCAAATAGTAGAGTAAACTTATTTTAAGTGTTAAATGAGGAGGAAAATACAAAGTTGCATAACCACCATTTGGCAACCCCTACTTAATTAATTAATTAAACTATATTCTGGGGACACACACACACACACCACTCATGCAAAGTGATGTGAAATTATAACAAATATTTGGTATTTTCATTTTGTGTAAATAAATTTTATTTAAACATGTAAAAAAAAAAAGCACATAGCCTGAAAATTTAAAGAATAAAAATAACTATTTTATTTATTAAAATTAAAAAGATACTATTACAATCTTTTAAACTTTAATAAAAACCCTAAGTCATTGTCTGAATTTTTTCCTTCTATTTAGGGGTGTTTGGAATACCTTATACTAATAAGACTCTAAGAATTGCTGAGAACACAGACTATGTATTAAAGCATGGTTAAGTATTATCTTCTAGAATCAGCAAAAATACTAATATCAGCCATCTGTTAAGTGGCATTTGGTCTTGCAATCAGGACAACAGTAGCTATTACAATATATTAAGTAATATTCTGGGTCTCTGATGGTGAGAAACTAAAGTTTGATTTCTGTAACTTTCTATTCTTTTTTATACTTATGTTTAAAATTTCATTATTTATCTCAAACCTGGAAAAACATAATTTCTATATATATACTAAAGATTTCTTCATGGCTCATTTTCCTTATTTAAGGCCTTAATCACTGCATGCCAACTATGTACCAAGCAGCTGTTGCTAGGATGTATCTGTTACCATAGCAATAGATGAACTTTTCAGATGCATCTAGAATTCTTCCTCTTTTTTGCTACCCGTGTCCCTTGTCCATATGCAAACCAGTGGCTAAATCTCTAATTGCAACAAAATTATTTGAAGTAATAACATCCTGCATTTAACATCCATGTACACGAGAGTACAGTACAGTACAATATAAGCCTTTTTATTTTTCCTTTAAGCTCTGCATTCTTTCCCCAAGCCATTTAGACTGCAGAAATTCCTATGACCTGGGTAGGAACACGGTGCCCAGTTAATAAGCATCAGAAACATTTTCTGTGAATGCACTTTACAGAAACAGCAATTAATAGAAGAAAAGAACTAAGTGCAAATGGACTCTTTCCTTTCCTTTCTTTTCTTAAATAAAAGCATTCAATATGGAACCAAGAATGTGTTACCGAGATGTCACCAACCTCAGCATGGACATGAGCCAGTCTAGTGTGGACGCAATCACCAATTCCCCACATGAGTTGCGGCTGCCCCTTCAGTTGGAGTTTTCAGGTGGGTGAGAGTAGACAGTGATAACATAGGGGACCTGAAACATAGAATTATAATTTTAATAAACTCTTGAGCACTGAGTTATTCCTGAAAGTACAATCTCTTCTGTCTCTCATTTGTCATCTATTATGGAAAAAGCGCTAGGTTTGGGATTAGGTAACCTGGGTCTGAGCCCCAGCAGTTCCATTAACTAGATGTATGACACTGCTCAAGTTAGGCAATTTTTTTGAGTTGGTTTCTTTTTAAGTGAGTACAAATGGTCTTATAAAGGAATATTTTTATTTTATTCTTTTAAGTTGATGTGCTTATACTCTAGAAGGGCAACTGGGAAACACAACAGTAAGCTCGTTAGCACTATTTAAATGTAAACTTAATACTTTAAAAAATTACAAGGTGTATGTGAGCAAAAATCGGCTGCAATAAATCCTTAAATTGCATTTTTTTCATTTCTTATTAATGTTTTTCAATTTCAGTTGACAGTCAATATTATTTTATATTAATTTCAGTTGTACAACATAGTAGTTAGACATTTATATAATTTAAGTGATCCCCCAATAAGTCTAGTTTCCACCTGTTTCCATATAGTTATTACAATATTATTGACTTTATTCTCTGTGCTGTACTTTATATCCTGTGACTGTTTTGTAACTACCAATTGCACTTTACTAGATAAATGATAGATTATAGATATAGACAGATAGATGATAGATAGATAGATAGATAGATAGATAGGGCGAACAATTTTAAGGTTTAATTGAACCCATGCAATGGGTAAGAACAATGATTTCATGCTGTTAGAGATGTTACCTCAGTTGGAGATTTTTATTCATGCTGAAGTTGGTAACACTGACAGAAACTGTGAATTAGAATTTCATGTATTCTTGAGAACTGTGCCTCCTTTACCCATGATACTTGGCTTCCCTTAAATGCTTTGTCAACTTAATTTCACTGTAAATTCTAAAATGGTATGAGTTTTCCTACTGCAGAAATTGGTGCATAAAATCTATCACTGACATTTCCCTTAAATGTAATCCCCTGTGTGTCAACTTTTGTCATAACTACACTGAACCTCTGATGTCTCTCAGCTCTGTGTAAAATAGTCACATACAGTTATCGCTGGTAATTGGAAATCTTGCTTTCCAAGCTTTCAAACTAAGAAATTTTAGACAAATGCTTTTTGAATGCTTTACTCTGCAAAAATCTCCTTACTCATTCCCTGCAATAAATGGATTTGGATATGAACATATCCCCTTTATATCTGAGATAACTATTGAGTCTCATTATTTAAATGCATGAAACAGAGAGAATTGACTGCTAAGATGTGCCAGGGACTGGGTGAAAGTGGGCAAAGGGGAAGGTGGAAATATGGTAATATCTGTAATAGTTCGACAACAAAAATAAAATTATATTTAAAAAGATGTATATACCCACAAATAAACATGTAAATTTCTCTATGTTGAAAGACATCAGGAGGTGCCCTAATAATACATTAGGAAAGACTGCTTGTTGACAAAAGAAATTGTCCAATCTCCATCATAGTAAAGATCAAAGTCAATATATACTGAATGACAATTATTTTATAGCAAACACAATGATTCCAACATAACTATCTGGTTGCCATAGCACATGAAAACATATTAAAATGACCAGTAATTTTAATCTTTGTAATAATCAATTGCAATAAATATATAAATCAATAGATGCTTTTATTTTAAATTATTTTTGTAACTATACTAAGTATTTGTACTCTAGAAAATGTACATGTATGTATGTCTCTGATCACAAACATTCCCCAGGCTGGATTCTCCTCCCCAGCCTAACTGAAAGGGCAGATGAAGAGTCACTTTTTATATCCCACTGTTCATGTGAAAACATTTGAAAACTGGTCAAAGTAAATGAATATTATTAAAATTTCTTCTACAGATCTCAAAATGATTTTTCCTAATTAAAAAAAAATGTTGTTTTACCAAAGCCAAGGAAAAATTTAATTAAAAAGGTAACCAACCTTTAAATAATAACCCAAGGAGATAACATTTTTATATATAAAGCAATATTCACAGAAAAAAATCGGTAAGTTATTTAGAACTAAAGTTATTAGGTTTCAGACAATTGGAATTTCTTGTGCTTAATTATTACCTATTTCTAAATGCATTGCATTCTAACAGAAACTCTTTAGAATATACTAAGGTTTCTTTTGAGCCCAGTCCTTGATTGGTTTTCTACTGAGTGTTGTGTGTGTGATAAAATTTACATTATCTGACATGGATGCCATAAATAGTATTTAAATTTCTTACGGTATTCTTAGAAAAGTGTTTATCTTCTTTGTATTAATAAAATTAAAACTAGACATTTAAAAAATTACACAAACCTTTTGATACAGCAATCCTTCATTGGGGATTCTCAGAGAATAAAATCTCCATCATGGAAGGATTTACATGTAATACTAGAGGCCCAGTACATGAAATTCGTGAACGGGTAGGGACCCTAGTGGCTGCTGGCTGCCAGCGGGGCCTCCCTTCCCCAGCTGCCGGCCACCGGCCGAGGCCTTCATTTGTTCCCCACCACCTCCTGGTGGTCAGTGCATGTCTAACTCAATTTGCATATTAGCCTTTTATTATATAGGATTGCTTGCCACAGCTAGGCTAGAAGACTGGAGGCAAATGCACATGTGTTCAAAAGTGAACGGCCACATAAATTATGGTATATCCAAACTATCAGCTACCAGGAACTACTAAAAACAATGCGCTATATAAGATCTACCAGAGTCCACCCTTTAGGTTGCAGATATATGTATAATGTATAGTTCTTAAACACACACAACACAATACCCATATTCTATACTTGCTTGTTTCTGTTTGATTAATGCTAGAGCGACTTGTGAAATATAAACATCAAACCGCTAATAATATTTATTTCTAACAGAGGGATTTTATAGGTTTGATAAAAATATTTTAATTTTTTTCTAAATCCTTAAGTCTTTGATTTGTTATAAAAAGCAGGCCTTATTTTGGCAATGTAAAGTATGAAACCTTAAGCCCTCAAAAAGAGAATTTAAAAAATAATAATCAACCCTGGTCCCTGAAGAACCTCTACAGAGAGGCACATAGTGTTATTCTAGATCAGAAACTGGACTTGGTTCTCCCGGTCCATGTGGGTGATTCCAGTGTTCTAGGTTAGACAATCTTTGTCTCTCAAGGGCCAGATGATGCATCTTAGACTTGGCAGGCAAAATGCACTCTGCCACAACTGCCCACTCTACTATACGAAAGCAACCGCACGCAACAGATGAACAAGTGACAGGGGCTGCGTTCTGATGAACTTCATTTGTAGGCACCAAAATCGAAGTTCCATGTAATTTTTATGTGCCACATATATTATTCTCCTTTCAACATTTTTCAATGGTTTAAAAATGTAAAAAGCATCCTGAGCTCATGGGCTGCCCCCCAAAACTTCTGACCATAGTTTCCAACCCTGTGCGAGGGAGAGCAGTGTAAGTGGACATGAACCTTCTGGGACTGGATTCTGCTGTTCAAGCCCGTGGGAGCCAGGTGAGCCTGGTACAGAACTTACACGGATTGGAGGTTATCACTCCTACATGAAGGGTTACATATATTCTGACAAATATCTACCCATGGTCTTTCCTGATGAAATGTACTTGATCATCACTGCATCAGGTCTAATTCTATACTTAGAAGGTCTCATTGTTAAAAAAAAAAAAAGTGCAATTCTAAGAGGAAAAATGCATTAGGCTATATTGACTCTCCCTGTGTGAAATGGTGGAAATGATTTTCTCCTAACAATGGCACCCAAAAATGGAAGTCGTAATGGGGTAGACGAAAAGAGGAATGCCCTCTTTTAGATAATAGAGCATTACGGGGAAAGGCTGAGTGGACCATAAGGGGTGCTGAGCAGAGGAGGGGTGACGATGGGTGAGAAGCAGGGCAAGGGAGGTTATGTGGACACTAGGATGTGGGAACAAACCAGATAAAACAACGGTATTTAATAGTTTACCCCTGACCATACTGGTTTTACCATCCAGATCAGAGGTCCTCAAACTTTTTAAACAGGGGGCCAGTTCACTGTCCCTCAGACATTCCACACATGCGCACTGCGGGCCCGGGACCAGTCGGCTGCTAAGCAGGACAGGCAGCGGCGGCAAAAACACCCGGCGGGCCGGATAAATGTTTTCGGCGGGCCGCATGTGGCCCGCGGGCTGTAGTTTGAGGACCCCTGATCTAGATTAAAACTGAATAAAACAAGGCATTGAAGGGAAGATAGAAGAAAGGCAAGAATCATTTGCATTTTTATTGTGGTTTCTGGCAAGGATTACTAAGATGACTTTCCACCAGAGGACCAGCTAGGGCCTCAGGTGTTGATGAAATTGTGGGCTGTGGAGTATGGCCTTGGAAGTAAACCAGTGCTTCATGGAGTGGGAATGTTGAGAACATCAGTAAGTGGGGAAAATATTCAGTTTTGATAAATTTGAGGAAGAATATGTTAAGGTTAATGAAGGAACTTCACATTTTGCAGGACTATTTAAAGTCCTAAATATTCTCAAATGATTTGTTACGAGAGAGAGAGAGAGAGAGAGAGAGAGAGAGAGAGAATATCACAAAACTATTCCCACCAAACTATTTTGGAAAATACTAATTTATTTATAACTTTCAAATATTTTAAATTGATTTCAGATAGGAAGGGAGAGGGAGAGAGAGAGAGAAATATCAATGATTAGAGAGAATCATTGATCGGCTGGCTCCTGCTCATCCCACAGTGAGGAGTGAGCCTGCAACCCAGGCATGTGCCCTGACCAGAATCGAACTGTGACTTCCTGATTCATAGGTCAACGCCCAACCGCTGAGCCATATCAGCTGGGCTAGTTATAATTTTCTATGAGAAAATTTGTTCTGAAATAATAAAAAGCACCAGGCTCACTCAAACTAATTAATGCATAGAGAGAAGCAAAGTTTAAAATATGTATTTATGTGCACTTGCATGCATTTAAGAGAACTGACTTCCTGTGGCACTAATTGTGGTAGATATTCACATTAACACTTTCTAAAAGCAAAGGCCTCAAATTACTAAAGGGATTTCACATCCTAACAGTTTGTGTTACTCTTAATAATGTACTTTTGATAGAAACTAATAAAAATGGTGGCTAAGTTCCCAGGAAGCCTACTAAATTTTTTAATAAAGTTGAAATAAAATTACTGGTGATGCAGTAAACTTCTAAAAAGGCACTATGGTTAAAACCATACTAGTTAAATACAAAAGAAATGCAAATATCTATTTTTAAGATAGTATGCTAAATTGAATGCTCCCAGAAAAGAAGAATAAATCAAAGGAGGTATGAAACTTTAAGAAAATTACATTGCCTAAAATAAGGTAGAAATATTTGTTTTATTTTAATAGTTTATTTTATTTCAAATTACAAAAATGTATAACTATATAAAATAAAATACATTGAAAAATATAAAATCATCTATAATTTTACCATATGGTATTTCTTTGAAATATATATTCCTAGACTTATATGTCTACACACGTATTTGTCAGAAAGAGATTTTGCTTTAATAACATTCCCTTTAATTCATTATATTTAAATATACCAAAGACACGGAAAACAGGTATAGAACAAATAGTCATCTCAATGAATTATCACATAATGAACACCCTGGTAACCACCAATCATGGGAAGATAGGAACAATAACAATACAGAAGGAGCCTCGAACCACCTCACCATCACTATGCCCTCCTCCCCACATAATGATTCTGATTTATAATGTAAAGGGTACTTTTGAAAATTTTTGAAATTTATGAAAAGGAAAAATACAGTATGTCTTTTTCTAGTATGGCTCTTTTTAGCTAACGTTATGTTTATGAGCTACATGCCCATAATTCTGTCTTGCTGTTATTTGCTTACCTGTATTAGTGAGTAGTATAGCAGTATGTGAATATACCACTATTTAATTACCTAGTCTACTTTTGTTTTCAGGTTCTGGATCTTTTACATTGACATCCCGTCGATACATAGCTGAGTCATTGGGTCTAAGAACAGTCATAGCAGATCTCGTCACTGTTCTGCAAAACAATTGTTTTAATTTACATTTTTGCCAGTTTCCCCTTGCTTTGTATCCTAGCTAACGTTTGACATTGTCAGTTTGTTGAACTGAGCAATTCTGGCATATGTCATTATTTTCTTTTTCTTTTTTTTAATTGTTATTTATTTATTTGTTTGTTTGTTTATCTTTTTGTTTTGTTCATCCTCACCTGAGGATATTTTTTCCATTTTTATTTTTAGAGAGAGAGGGATGGAGAGAGACAGAGAGATCGAAACATGGATGGAAGACGATTGGTTGCCTTCGCTCACACCCTGACCGCAGCCGGGGATCGAGCCTGCAACCGACGTACATGCCCTTGACCAGAATCGAACTGGGGACCCTTCAGTCCGCAGGCCGGTACTCTTTCCACTGAGCAAAACTGGCTAGGACTCATTATGTCCTAATTTACATTTCTCTAACCAGTTTTTTATATACTTATTGCACATTTGTGATTCCTCTTTTCTGTTCAAGACACTTGCCCATGATTTTACTATAGCATCTATCTTTTTAAAAAATAATTCCTAAGACAGTCTGAATAAACCCCATTCAATTTTTCAAAGCATTTTTAATGTAATATTTTGGTAACTTTGTCTGGATGAGCTAAGCATGCACTTCAGGGAACAAGTCACCTCCAGTGATCAGTGGATTCACACATAAATGTTAAGATTTGCTTCAGGTCATTGGGTTTGGGGACAACTACTTTGCTGCTCACAGTCCCTCAAGAGTTCAGGGTGACCAGTGTTCCGCCATTTAGAATGTTGCTGGTTGCTATGGCAGGAATAGAGAAAGGAAACTAAAAACCTCACACCAGAAGTGATAGGTGTCATTTCTGCTCACAAGACATTATCCAGAACTAGTCACTTGTTCATATCCTATATAATAAAGATGTAATATGCAAATGGTCATTACTCCGGGAAGCGTAATGACCAACTGGGTAATGACTGGATCACGGATCAGCAGGAGGGTGGGGCAGTGAGCTACAAGCGGGCAGCGGAGAGCTACAGGAGGGGGCAGGGCAGCAAGCTATGAGGTGGGGGAAGGGGGACAGAGGGAGCTATAAGAGGGTGGGGCAGCAGGCGGAGAGCTAGTGGACGGCGGCAGTGAGCTACTGGCAAACAGATCCATGCACAGGGCTACTAGTATAACCATAAAGAGACGGAAGGCATAGTCTTCCAAACACCCAGGCATGAAAAGCAGATGCAGTATTGGTGAGAACTAGTAATGTCTACCCTGCCTGGGCATCTTCCCTTATCAATGATATAAATATACTTTCTATTTTAATGTTCACAGTATATTTCAATTTTGCTGTATGCCGTATTTTAGTAAAGCACCTTCCAAACTTATTCTAAATACTGGAGGATTGGGTCATATTAATGGATTCCATATGGTGTTTGGTTAAAAAAAAAAGTGCTTACATTTTTATATTATTTTATTATTATAAAAATGTGTTCAGCCTTAGATTTCATTATAAATTTCTATAAAATAATCAAATTACAGCTTTTTCAAAATTTAAATGAGAAATTTGAAACTGGGTTTTGTAAATATGTCTTCTTAATATTAGATTCTGTGCTTGAAATGGTGGTATAGTTTCTGGTCAAGGCTTTTAATTATATTTTCAAGTTATTGATATGATCATCAATCAATAAAGCTCTTCACAATAAGTTTGCAGAAAAAAATAAATCACCACAGTAGAAATTATATGTGAATATTCCAACAGCCTTTCTTTTTGCTTCATTAACAAACTAATGCTGAAATTGCTTATGCAAAGGGGATGGATTTTGAAATCCATTTCAACATTGTCAACAAAATTATTTTAAATTACTGATGAAGGTTTAATTTGCAGAACAAGCGTACATTGTTAGAGCAATATCTATAGGGAGGATAAACATTATCAAAGGGATACATCAGCACAAGGGATAAAAGTATCTGATATACGTGAAAACAGAAATTCAAATGGGGCTGTTAAACCCACCGAGAGCCTGTGCACCTCAATGCACACACAACTAAGGCTGCGGATTTAACCCTTGGGCTCCTGAAATGCACTCCTAGCAGCACACAGAACCCTTGATCCTGATGGACAGAAGCACACTATAGACCTGGCTGGTAAAGATGTTATCAAGATGGTTGGTGCTGACCAGTGTGTGGCAGTGATGTTGCTCATCTTGTTCACCACCTGCAGAGAACCTGCTCCCAGAACTCAGGGGACCTTCCTGCTACAACCAAGGCAACCAGGGCTGGTTGGGTAAGCTCCATATTGCTGGACTCTTTGACTCTTTTCACAATATTCTCGGCACTGATTAACTAGACTCAAAATAGGAGGTCATAATGACATTTGCTCAATTTAACACATGAAACTGGGACACGGACAAATAAAACGCCTTATGCAGGGTGACACAGATTGCTGAGTGCCGAGTGAGACTTCGAAACCAGGGAATTGGGCTCGTAGTTGGTCCTCCACATTCTAGAGACCATCATTGATCTTCTCAAAATGAAACAAAAATGGCGCCACTGAAAAGAATGGATATGTTGTGCTGATATTATCTCCAGGGTGTGACCTGTTGATCTACAGATGATAAACACCTGCAGATTTGCTCTAACATAAAATACGGGCCTTTTGCAACTCATTATCACTCTGCTTCTTCCTTACTTAACAAAATGAACTGAGGGGAACTAGTTGCTTACAAGTTTAATGTATTAGAATGATATGATGAAAATTGTGATGATTATAACTTGTGATTTGTACAGTTCTTTAAAGTTTTTCATGTTTTAACATGGTGTTAATTAAATCAATCAAATTGTGCTGAATAGCTTTTCTCAGGGTGAAACAAGTAGAATTTTAGTTGCCAGAATTGATCATTCATTAAACTAGGACTTGAGTAGGTACATTATTTTAGCAACACAGCTTCCCTATTCTCTTGTAACAATAAAAAACCCCACATATACAATAAGGAAATCACTTTAATGCTATTCTGAGGATTATTAATCAAGGATGCTCTCAGTTCACTGCTTGAAGATTTGACTAGTTAGGATGATTACTTAAATTCTATAAATAAAGGAGTATTGCTATAGATTTTCTTAAAGCATATAATTACTTTAGAGAAACTATACTAGCAGATTAGATTAGTAAAATAAATCTGGCCAATTTTTCTGACACCTAGATAGTTAGAAATCTGAAAATCCACATGACATTACCTTTCAAACAAAATCAGATTTAATGATATTTCAATTTCAAACAAATACCCCCATTCTCAAATAATATTACATAAACTAAACATACACTGAGCTTCAACAATATTCAGCAACAAGGTTTATTATGGATGACATCTGATTTGGTTCTGGCCTTGTGCAATTTGTTCATAGTTGATGTGATTGAGCTGCATAAATTGCAACTTAAAGGAAAAAGAAAATAGTTTGTTATTCCGTTGTGTTTTCTGGGAGGTTATTTTATTCTTTTAGCTTTCAAGTGCACAGAATTGGGGCAATTTGCTACAGTTTATGGCACACTATAATGCTTGCTCCTCATATTCCCCCTTTTAAATTTATTTTAATCTGCTTTTATTTTCCTCCCATTTATTTCTTTGTATCATCTCTAATATCACCTCATATTCACATCAATCCATCATATAATCATAAATTATGGTAATACGATTTATAAAATGGCTTGGGAGCTATTCATTTCTTTATGTTACTTCACAATTTCATTCAAAATACTCTTCTGAGGCATCCTACTTGTCCTCTGTATATATTTTCCTTTTCACTGTAGTATAGTATTCCATCATTTGCAATGCCACATTTTTGCGTGTTTTTAAGTATATTTTTATTATTTTCAGAGAAAAAGGAGAGAGAGAGAGAGAGAGAGAGAGACAGAGAGAGAGATCAATGATGAGAGAATCATTGATTGGATGCCTCCTGCACACCTCCCAATAAGGATTGAGCCCGCAACCCAGGTATGTGCCCTGACCTGGAATTGAACAGTGACCTCCTGGTTCATAGGTTGATGCTCAACAACTGAGCCACGCCAGCTGGGTTGCAATATATTTTACCTATCTGGTTCCTGTTGTTGGACATTTAGATTCTTTCCTACTCTGGCTCTGCTAGCAATGCTGGACAATAACCTTGTGTACGTCTGGAAGGTTTTTCTCAAGCACGCATCTCAAAGAATGGAGTGGATGAGTCATGACGTATGTATACACACACATTCACTACAACTTGCTTTATAAAATAATTAAACCTATTTATATTTCAGAAGCAGGCAGAGATTCAAGTTTTCCCACTGACATTTGACCTTAATTAAAAGGCAAAACTTAGTATTTCATTGCTTTTTTTATTTGAACATTTTCCTTACTAAGGAGATTGAACAATATTTACAAACTTTTAGGTATTCATGGTTTTTTTTCCCTATGAATGCAATTGACCTAATACATCTTTTTTTTTTTTGCTAATTACTAGTTTTTCTGTCTTATTTTTCTAAATGTAATAATTTTATATATTTAAGATTTTAATCCTTTTTAGTTGTGTTGTGCCAGAATCATCTCTAAGCCTATGCCTTTGTTCATGTTACTAGTATTTGTATAATAGAATATCTGCTTGGGTTGTATTCACACCCTTCAAATTTTGCCTTTATTTGTTTGTACTTTTAGCACATTTTA
>NW_005872025.1:0-6920 GCF_000147115.1 Myotis lucifugus
GGTGAGCTTTTTTTTTTTCTTTGCTTAATCCCTCACAGACAACAGTATGGATAATTCCCAGAGGGAAAGGGGGTTGGGGGGTAGGAAAAGGTTAAGGGGGGATTAATGGTGATGGCAGGGGACTTGGGGGTGGTGAACACACAATACACAGATGATGTGTAGAATTGTACCCCTGAAACCTACATAGTTTTATTAACCAATGTTGCCCCAACTAAAAAAAACCAAAAAACAAGCTGGGTGGTGAAGGCTATTTCCTGAGACTAAATGAGCAGACAAAAGGAAGAGGGAGAGAGGGCATGGCTCTCCTGTTCATCTCCCTCCCCAACCCCCACATCGTCTCTCTCTCTATCCCCATGTCTCTCTCTCTCTCTCTCTCTCTCTCTCTCTCTCTCTCTCTCTTCCTACCTGTCTCTCTGGCACTAATAGATGGGTAATGGTAACAGCTCAATCATTTTAGTAAAACCCATTTATTTCCACCAGCTTTCCCTAAAATGGTGCTTTCACGGGAGATACCTTTCTGTATTTTAGAGCAAGCAAACACGATGATGAGGTATGTTTCTCTCCCCTGTGGCCCCCCCCAACTCCACTTGGCGCCCACCCTTTCTCTCCTCTCTGAGGACATCACAGGGTCTTCGGGGACCCCGCAGAGGCGGTTCCCATTACAGCGAGGTTTTGAAGGGGGTCCCACCCTCACCACCGGTTACCTCACTTGGGACTCTGTTTCCTCACTGGACAGAGAGCTCCCGCAGGGCGGGTGGCTGAGCCACAGTTCACGTGAGCACCACGAACACAGCAGCACCCCAACTCCCACCACCTCCACTGACCTTGACCTTGAACCCCAGGACCCCAGCTCCGTCCTCAGGTTTAGACGCAGAGACTGGAAAGGCTGAGGCAGGTTCCTAAGGGCCCTAACAGGAGCGTTTTGCTTGGGAAACGGGACCGTCTGTTCTTTCTAAAGGTGGCTTTGGGCTCTGGAGAGTCTCAGTGGGGAGGGTGGGGACCCAGACGAAGGCTCAACAAGTAGGTTTGAACGTTTAACAGAGAAAGGAAGGTGCTGGAACAAGACCTGAGGAAGTACTCACCCACTTCACTCCTCACCTCCAGAGTCAGGTCCCAACCAGCACCACCTGCAGAGGGTCTTTGGGGGAATCCTGGGTGGTTACGTGGCCACAGGCCATTGGCTGCTTCGGGCTGGGAAGGGCGAGGCCCAGTGAATGAGGGGCACCTGCTCCCTGCCCCTGCGTGCACTTCCCCACCACACCTGTGCCCAGGGCCTCGGGCGAGCACGGCCTTCACCTGCTTGTCCCGCAACAATAATTGTGTGTGTGCGCATGCGTGTGTCCTTTAACTGACCTGGACATTTCGCCTGGCATTTATTTTATTTTATTTTTAAAAAATATATTTTATTGATTTTTTACAGGGAGGAAGGGAGAGGGACAGAGAGTTAGAAACATCGGTGAGAGAGAAACATCGATCAGTCGCCTCCTACACACCCTCTCCTGGGGATGTGCCCGCAAGCAAGGCACATGCCCCCGACTGGAATCGAACCCGGGACCCTTCAGTCCGCAGACCGACGCTCTATCCACCGAGCCAAACCGGACAGGGCCTGGCATTTATTTTTATTAATTATCATTGTTATTCTTTAAAAAATTTTGTTGATCTTAGAGAGAGGAAAGGAGAGGGATAGAGAGATAGAAACACCAATGAGCCCTAGTTTGGCTCGGTGGATAGAACATCAGCCCTCGGATTGAAGGGCCCCAGGTTCGATTCCAGTCAAGGGCACGTACCTTGGTTGCAGGCTCCATCCCCCTTGTGTGGCGTGCAGGAGACAACCAATCGATGTGTCTCTCTCACATTGATGTTTCTCTGTCTCTGTCTCTCCCCCTCCCTTCTACTCTTTCTAAAATTCAATGGGAAAAATAGCCTCGGGTGAGGATTGACAAACAAACAAACAATAAAAACCCCATCAATGAGAAGCACCTATCAGCTGCCTCTTGCACACCACACACTGGGGATTAAGCCCACAACCTGGGCATGTGCCCTGACCAGGAATCTAACCATGACCTCCTGGTTCATAGGCTGACGCTCAACCACTGAGTCACACCGACTGGGCATATTATTATTATTATTATTATAATTATTATAAAATATTTTTATTGATTTCAGAAAGGAAGGGAGAGGGAGAGATAGAGATCAAAACATCAATGATGAAAGAGAATCATTGATTGGCTGCCTCCTGCACGCCCTCCTCTGGGGATCAAGCCCGAAACCCAGGCACGTGCCCTTGATCGGAATCGAACCCAGGACCCTCCAGTCCGCAGACCTACACTCTATCCACTGAGCCAAATTGGCCAGGGCACATATTATTATTATTATTATTATTATTATTATTATTTTTACATATTATTATTTTTTATCCTCACCTGAGGATATGTTTTTATTGATATTTTAGAGAGAGGGGGAGGGAGGGAGAGGAGAAAGAGAGAGAGATAGAGAGAGAAACATCTATCTGTTGCCTCCTATATGTGCCCCAACCAGGGATTGAACCTGAAACCCAGGTATGTGTCTCCATGGGAAACTGAACCCACGACCCTTTGGTGTATGGGACGATGCTCAACCAACCGAGCCATCCAACCAGGGCTCAGCTGGCGCTTATTGATCTCTATCTAAGGACGCTGTTGTTCAATCGACCTTCTCCACGAGACTCTCACCTGGGTTCCCCATGACCTCGGAGTAGGCATTCCCGTTGGTCATCCAATAAATATTCTCCAACATTCTACAGGGCCCACCTGGGGCAGCAGAAATGCCAGCAGCCTCGCGCCTCCATTCTCCCATTCCTGCTTCTCTCACAGTCTGGCTTTCCTCCCTTGCCCTCAGCTTGATTGAGATAGAACTGGCATCCCCGTGTAGGTTCAGCTTGATGTGATACACTCATCCTATATAATAAAAGCCTAATGTGCAAATTGTCCCCTTTACTGGGAATTCCACCAGGAGTTCAAATGCTCACTATGACATGCACTGACCACCAGGGAGTGGCGCTGGGCATGGTGGGCATCAGCAACATGGCACTGGAAACAGGTGACAGTGGAGTCGCTGCAGGCCCCAATGAGCCCCAATGAGAGAGGGACCGCAGCAGGATGGTGGAGTAGGTAAGCAGGTGGCGCCAGGCCAAGGCAGGTGCAAGCAGGGCCCCGATTGCCATGCAGATGGTGACCAACTGAGGGAGCCAGGTGGGGGCCCGATCGCCCTGCCAATCATCCCGCAGATGGTGACCAGCAGTGGTGGCGGGGGTTGGGGCCGCCGTCCTGCTCCCAGGCACTGAGGGAGCCGGGCAGGGGCCCGATGACTCAGGTGGAGGGGGGAACATGAGGACCTGGGGGCCCAGGTGCTGCCCAGGGCCCAAAGGTCAGCTGGGACCTGCCCTTCCACACCAGACACTCGCACTTCGACCGCCAGCCAGGCCTAGGGACTACACCTGTGCACAAATTTTGTGCATCAGACCTCTAGTATGTTATGAAAGGTAATGCTAACGCCTACAAGTCCTCCCCAAACCTCACCATAGCTTAGACTCACCTGGGGGAACTTTTCAAATCCCAATGGTCAGGGTGTCTGGGGTGGGAGCCAGGAGACCGTTGCACTTTTATTGATTTTAAAGAGAGAGAGAAAGGGAGATGGGGAGAGAGAGAGAGAGAGAGAGAGAGATTGATTCATTGTTTCACTTACCGATGCACTCATTGGTTGTTTCTTGCATGTGCTCTGACCAGGGATCGAATTCAAAGCCTTGATGTATCGGTCAGCGCTAACCAGCTGAGCCACCTGGCCAAGGCTCATATGCACTTTAAAAAAGAATCCTCACCAGAGGGTATTTTTCCATTGATTTTTTTAGAAAGTGGAAGAGAAAGGAAAGACAGAAATATCGACGTGAGAGAAACACATTGATTGGTTGCCTCCTGCATGCGCCCTGACCAGGGCCTGGGCCAGGGAGGAGTGTGCAACTGAAGTACGTGCCTTTGACAGGAATCGAACCCGGGACCCCTCAGTCTGCTGGCCAATGCTCTATCCACTGGGAAATACTGGCCAGGCCCCTATGCACTTTTGAAGGTCCCCATGTCATTCAATGTGCCACCAAGACCGAAGAGCACTGTCCTCCTCCCAGCCCTGCTCTTCCCAAGGCATGTGTCCTCATTGCTGTAGGAAAGGGGGCATCTCCTAGAGTCTAGACCGTTTGGGGGAGCACCTTAGTGGGTGGGGTCTCTGGCTTCATGGGGCCCACCTCTGAGCCCATTGACCCCAGCAAGGCCTTCATTTACAAGGCAGGGGAGGGGGAGCTCTTAGTGAGGCATCGGATCAGCTCCAGCTGTTAAATTCTTGGCTCTGGAGAACAGACTAAAGCAGTGATTCCCAAAGTGGGCGCTACCGCCCCCTGGTGGGCGCTGCAGCGATCCAGGGGGGCGGTGATGGCCGCAGGTGCATTTGTTTTAACTTTTTTTGTATTACCTTTCTATTCTGAGTTCAATAAATAGTTTCATAATTTCAAACTTCCATGTTTCTAATTTACACCTTTCTTTACTATATTTTACGAAAAAGGTAGGAACATTAATACATATATCTTTCTGTTCAATTGCTATTGAAATTTCAAAAAAATTAATTTCCAGGGGGCGTTGAGTAATATTTTTTCTGGAAAGGGGGCGGTAGGCCAAGTAAGTTTGGGAACCACTGGACTAAAGCATATTCGCAACAGAGCTTGACTTTGGGTGGGCCTTTTCAAAAAATATATATTTGTATTGATTTCAGAGAGGAAGGGAGAGGGAGAGCGAGATAGAAATATCAACGATGAGAGAGAATCATTGATTGGCTGCCTCCTGTATGCCCCCTCCTGGGGATCGAGCCCAAAACCTGGGCATGTGCCCTTGACCGGAATTGAACCTGGGACCCTTCAGTCCGCAGGCCGACACTCTATCCACTGAACCAAACCAGCTAGGGCTTTCTTTTTGTCTACTCTTCAGAATGGGGTGGGCGGGGGGGGGGGGAAATTCATAGAACATGGTATTGAATGTTCACTGTAGTTGAAAAGTAAAATACATACATACATACAAACAATTATTACCCTGGCCATTGTGGCTCAGTGGGAGTGTCACCCTGTGTACACCAAAGGGTTGCAGGTTTGATCCCCCATCAGTGCACAGACCTGGGTTTTAGGTTCTATCCCTGTGGTTGGGTCTCATGCCCAGGTTGTGGGCTCGATCCCCAGTAGGGGGCATGCAGGAGGCAGCCCATTGATGTTGCTTGCTCTCCCTTCCTTTCTCTCCAAAATTTAAAATAAATAAATAAAAGTACATATATATATATTTTAAAAAGAGGCCTGGCCAGTTTTTCTCAGTGGTTAGAGCATCAACTCAAGGACCAAAGGGGTCTTGGGTTCCATTCTGGTCAAGGGCACGCTGCAGGAGGCAACCAACCAATATGTCTCTCTCACATGGATGTTCCTCCCTCTCTCTTTCTACCCCCCCCCCCCACATCCCTGCCTTTCCTCCTTCCATTCTTTAAAAACCAGTGGAAAAAATATCCTCACACGAGGATTAACAATAACAACAACAGCAAAGAAACTAACGTCTCTCTCTGTGTCTCTGAAATAAACAAGTTTATGAGAAAGATAAAAAGAAAAAAGAACCAGACAAGGGCAGCAGGAGTGCTCACCTCCCGGACACTGCGGTGTCTCCCTGGGAAATGTCCTCCTTTTAACAGCGGACGGACCGTCTCCGGGGGAATAAAGGGCACTCAGACAAGTTTGCAAATTTCATTCGTGTACAAGTTTAATTCAATCCTCGTGTACACATTCAATTAAATATTCGTGTATAAGTTTAAATATTCGTGTACAAATTTAAATACTGGTGTACAAGTTTAATCAAATACTCGCGTACAAGTTTAATTAAATACTTGTCACAAGTTTAAATACTCGTGTACAAATTTAATTAAATACTGGTGTACAAATTTAATTAAATACTCGTGTACAAATTCAGTGAAATACTCGTGTACAAATTTAATTAAATACTGGCATACAAATTCAATTAAATACTCGTGTACAAGTTTAATTAAATAATCTAAAAAGTGAGCCCGCCGGTCCCCACAGCCCAGCTAACGGGACGTACCCAAAGGCATAGGTGCAGGGAGCCCGTGGGCTGGACCCTCCTCCCGGGGTGGCCCCGGCTAACATCCAACCCGCCCCCTTCAGTACCTCCCGGGGCGCCTGTGGGGGTCACGCCCGCCCCACACCCAACTGAGCGATTCCAGACTCAGAAGGGCCCACAGAACACGAATCCGCACCCCCTCCCATTTCCCATTGGGGAAGCCGCCCCCCACTTCCCATCAGGGCGTTGGGGGACCCCCCAACCAGCGCAGCCTCCGGGGCGCCCTTGCGTCCCAGTCTTGCAGGATCCTCAGCACCTTGTTGTCCACCCGGGGCCCCTCCAGCCTGAGCGCCACGTTCACATGGCAACTCTGCTTCCTCTCCCTGCGAAGGAGAGAAACCGCGCTCTCGTCCGACTGTCTGTCCTGGAAGGGCAGGCACAGCCGGAGGGAGACCCCTGTAGAAGTGAGACCCAGGGAGACCCGTAGTCTGTCCCGAGCAGAGGGGATGCGCCCAGGAGCTGGGGGGAGGGGGACACGCCCATGCCTGGGTCCACCCACCGCTTTTCAGGGCTAGCAGGCAGCCCTCCAAACGGCCCCTAAGGATCCTTCCTCCGAATACACACTCTTGTGTGGTCCCCTGGCTCACTGACCCATAGAACAGGGCAAAGGAAGAAGAGGAGGAGAAGGGGGAAAAGAAGAAGAAGAAAGGAGAAGGAAGAGAAGGAGGGGGAGGAGGAGAAGGAAGAGGAACAGGGGAAGGAGGAGAGAAAGGAGGAGGAGGAGGAGGGAGA
>NW_005872025.1:7079-39911 GCF_000147115.1 Myotis lucifugus
CTGTGCAGAGGAGAGGAAGAGGAAGAGGGGAAGGAGGAGAGAAAGGAGGAGGAGGAGGAGGAGGGAGAGGAGGAGGAGGAGGGGAAGAAGGAGAAGAAGGAGGAGGAGGAAGAGAAGGAAGAGGAGGTGGAAGAGGAGGAGGAGGAGGAGAAGGAGGAGGAGGAGGAGGAGGAAGAGGAGGAGGAGAAGGAGGAGGAGGAGAAGGAGGAGAAGAAGGAGGAGGAGGAAGAGGAGGAGAAGGAGGAGGAAGAAGAGGAGGAGGAAGAGGAGGAGGAGGAGAAGGAGCCGTAGGGTGAAGGGGGGGAGAAGGGGAGGGAGGAGGAGGAGAAAGAGAAGGAGATAAGATGAAGAGACAATTGAACATCAGCCCGAAGAATCCAGGTCCACTCTCCAATGCCACACCAGCTGGGGGTGGGAGTGGGAAGGGGGGGTTGGGTTTGCTTGGCCATGGAAACAAGAGCCCAAACCCCCAGGAACGGAGAGAAGAGCGTTAGCGACACCTGCAGAGCCACCTGAGGTCCAGGGTCTCTGAGACACTTACAGGACAATCTCCGTCTTCCACTTCCAGTTGTCGAAGGTCTGGTATAGGAGCTCGGCGCCCCTGAGCCTAATGTCATTCTTTCTCAGGTCCAGGTGCCTCAGGCTCGGGTGGCGGCAGAGCAAGGAGGCCACGGCCTGGCAGCAGTCGGAGGTGAGCTGGCACCTCTCCAGCCTGCGGGGCGGACACGGACGGCAGGAGAGTCCCCATGTCCCACGTCTGAGAGCTCAGCCGGACAAAGGTCACAGCCCGGGAGACACACTCCGGGGGGAGCAAGTCCCCTCCCTCCAAATGCATTTTGAGGTTTTGGGTCAGTTGTTTTGTGTGTTGTGGGCAATTATTCAGAGTAGGCTGCACCATCCCTAATTCTGAGATGGTATGAGCCATATAATCCTTCAAAAATTGAATGCTGCCCTGGCTGGGGAGCTCAGCTGGTTAGAGTGTCATCCTGATATGCCAAGGTTGCGGGTTTGATCCCCACTCAGGGCACATACAAGAAGCAACCAATGTCTGGCCAGCGTGGCTCAGTGGTTGACTGGCGACCTAGGAACCAGGAAGTCATGGTTCCATTCCCAGTCAGGGCACATGCAGGCTTGATCCCCAGTAGGGGGGGGGGGCATGCAGGAGACAGCCAGTCCATGATTCTCTCTCATCATTGATATTTCTTTCTCTCTCTCCCTATCCTTTCCTCTCTGAAATCAATAAAGATATATCCTATATAATAAAAGCCTAATATACTAAGTGTCCAGTTGACTGGTTGGCCATTCAACCAATCAAAGCATAATATGCTAATGATATGCTAAGGCCGCTCAACCGCTTGCTATGATGTGCACTGACCACCAGGGGGCAGATGCTCCAACTAGTAGGTTAGCTTGCTGCTGGGGTCCGGCCGATTGGGACTAAGCGAGACTGACTGGATACACCCTGGAGCCCTCTCTCGGTCCCTCCCTGGCTGGCCAACCTCCAGCGTCCCTCCCCAGCCCCCATTGTGCACCCGTGGGGTCCCTTGGCCTGGCCTATACCCTCTCACAATTCGGGACCTCTCGGGGGATGTCAGAGAGCCTGTTTTGGCCTGATTCCGCAGGCCAGCCTGAGGAACCCCACTGGTGCATAAATTCGTGCACTGGGCCTCTAGTTTAAAAATAAAAGAATTGGCATTTCTAACAGTGTCCCAGGACATTTCTCATCTGAGGACCACACTTGGAGAACCCCTGTTCTGAAATGCCCCAGTCCTCCAACCTGACGGAGAAAAACCCAGTGATGCACGCAGATGTCCCCATTTTCCCTCCTGAGACCACCCTTGCTCTGGTCTCACAGCAGGGCAGGGTTAGGGGTGGGGGAGCCACTCACTCAAGCACCTGGAGTCCGAAGTTACGGTTCTCCAGGGTCTTGCAGAACTGGTCCAACCCCTCATCTGTCAGGTTGTTAAAGCTGAGGTCCAGGCTTTGCAGGGTGGTGATCTGGACAAGAGCGCAGGCTGCCTCCCAGCAGCAGCAGGCAGTCAGGGCGCAGTTCCTCAGGCTGCAGAGAGAACACGGAGGGAAGAACCAACCCACACACCCTTCTGTGGGGCCTCCTTCCTGCCGTGTGTGTGTGTGTGTGTGTGTGTGTGTGTGTGTGTGTGTAACAGGTTGAGATACTAGTGGCCTGGTGCACGGATTCGTGTACATCGAAAGGAAATTATAAGGTGGCTGGTGGGGCGGGACTGGGTGAGATGGGCCGGACATGCCCTGGAGCCAACCTCCCATGGTCTTTCCCCAGCTGGCCGCATCTGGGGTGACAGCATAGCTTGAAGGGCATTTGCAGAATGAGTGGGGTTCCTCCGGCAGGTGGGGTCCCTCAGCCTGACTTGCAGGGATCAGGCCAAAACCGGAAGTTTGACATCCCCCGAGGGGTTCTGGAGTGTGAGAGGGTACTCTGCAAAGTTGCTGTCACTACAGGGTGTGGAACGCAAACATAACTGTGCAGTAAACCAGATTTGGGGCCAACAGTGCCCCACAACAACATAACCCCCGGCAGAAGGTGGAATTGCATAGCCCCGTGAGGAATTGGGCCCCTTCCTCTCTGGTTTTGGGGTGTGTTACTCAAGAACCGCTGCTGCCAAGACACCACAGCTCAGCAGCTCCTGCATTGAGTGTCTGCCTCCTAGTGGTCAGTGCATGTCATAGCGACTGGTCAAATGATCGCCCAGTTGGAGGGACAATTAGCACATTAGGCTTATATATATATAGATTATGACTCCATTCCCTGCGCTGTGCTGTACACCCCGAGATTAGGAACAGAGCACTTGGGACTCACACGAGCCTCTGTAGTGGGCACTTGGCTTTCTGCAGGGCGCTCCACAGGTCCTTGGCACCTTCGTGCCTCAGGGCGTTCCCGGCCAGGCTCAGGTGGGTCAGCCTGTGGTTGCTGCTGAGAGGGAGGATGAGGCTTCGATAGGAGAGTAGCGTGTAGTCACAGCACTCCAGCCTGGGGCACACACAGATGGCAGGTCACTCACTTTCCACCCACCACTGTGTGTGTTTCCCAAAAATACATTTTTTATTGATTTCAGAGAGAGAGGAAGGGAAAGGGAGAAGAGAGATAGAAACATTGATGAGAGTGAATCATCAATCAGTTGGCTCCTGCACAACCCCCATCAGGGATTGAGCCTGAAACTTGGGCATGTGCCCTGTCCGGGAATCAAATCATGGACCTCTTGGTTCATGGGTCAAAACTCAACCACTAAGTCACACTAATCAGGCATAACTGCATAATATATATATATATATATATATATATATATATATATATATATATATATGATATACATTTACATTAAATATAATATAAAATAAATAATAAATATATAATACATAATATAGAATATATAATTATATTAATATATAATTATGTTATATATAATACTATGATATATGATATATAATTTGTTATATATAATGCTATATATTATATATGTAATATAATATATATGTAATATATATTACAGGCCCAGTGCACGAATTCGTGCACCAGTGGGGTCCCTTGGCCTGGCTTGCGGGATCAGGCAGAAATCAGCTCTCTGACATCCCCCGAGGTGTCCTGGATTGCGAAAGGGCACAGGCCAGGCTGAGGGAACCAGTGCACAATTGGGGCCAGGGAGAGATGCGGGAGGGTGGCCAGCTGGGGAGGGACTGTGGGAGGGCTCCAGGGTATGTCCAGCCTGTCTCGCTCAGTCATGATTGGGCTGACCCCAGCAGCGAAGCTAACCTACTGGGTTAGAGTGTCTGCCCATGGTGGTCAGTGCACATCATAGCGAATGGCTGAGAAGACTTAGCATATCATTAGCATAGTATGCTTTGATTGGTTGGATGGTCATCTGGTCAACCAGACACTTAGCACATTAGGCTTTTATTATATAGGATAATATATAATTTATGCAATAATATATAATATACATAATATATAACTGTGGTTCGCGAGCCACATGTGGCTCTTTGGCCCCTTGGGTGTGGCTCTTCCTAAGCCTTAGGAATACTCTAATTAAGTTAATAACAATGTACCTACCTATATAGTTTAAGTTTAAAAAATTTGGCTCTCAAAAGAAATTTCAATCGTTGTACTGTTGATATTTGGCTCTGTTGACTAATGAGTTTGCCGACCACTGCTCTAACCAACTGAGCCACCGGGCCAGGGCCATGACTGGGTTTTCTTTGTCTCTTACTGAGGGATGGACATTCCAGTTGGGCTTTCTTTCCTTTTAAACACAAAAGCCTCCTCCTACATCTGGGACCACCTCTGAGGGGCCTACGGTTTAAAAGAGAGGACTGGAAGTGGGATGACCGATGGAAGGGGTGGTGGGCTGGGGATCAGTGGGATCCAGAGGATAGAGGTAGAGGAGGAATGGGGGACCCACAGGGGGATGGGACTTATAAAAATGCAGAAAGATGCATTAAAGACATGAGTGGGCATTCGTGTTAGAGAGACCGAGATGAATAGTAGGACTGTGAAAAAAAAATCTATTAGTAAGGAGGGATGTGGCCTGGCCGGCATGGCTCTGTGGTTGAGCATCGACCTATGAACCAGGAGATCACAGTTCCATTCTGGTCAGGGTACATGTCCGGGTTGTGAGCTCGATCCCATGTGGGGCATGCAGGAGGCAGCCGATCAGTGATTCTCTCTCATCATTGATGTTTCTATCTCCCTCTCCCTTCCTCTCTGAAATCAATACAAATATATATATATTTTTAAAAGGACTTAAGTGTGTCTCATGATACACACATTCCCCTATCACTGCCTTTGTCCCAGAAGCACTCATGTGACCAAACAAGCCACAGTCCCATGGCAACAAGAACAGCACTTACGCCAGCCTCTCCCACTGGACCTTGGACAGGGAACAGGCCCCCTCGTCCTTCAGGTAGATCCTCCGTACCATCAGCGTCTTCAGCTTCAGGTTACTTGAAAGGTCTTTGGCAAATTCAAGCATACTTCCAGGGGTGACCGAGCAGCCTTCCAACCTGGGGGCCACACAAAACGCCATGCCTCAGCTACCCAGGGAACACAGCGCCCACAGAGCCTCATCCATCTCCCACCGCAGAGCGGGCTCCACCCCCAATGTGGGGCATGCAGGAGGCAGCCGATCAATGATTCTCTCATCATTGATGTTCCCATCTCTCTCTCCCTCTCCCTCCCTCTCTGAAATCAATAAAAACATTAAAAACAAACATCTTCCCCAGCCTGGAAATCTAGCCACGAGTTATCGGCAGAAAGGGATGTGCATTTGGGGCCAACACTGGCTGTCCAACCATTGGCTCTAAAGAAGAAGATGAGCCTGGGTCTCCATTCAGTCCTTGCAATTCAGCTGTTTTGTTTTGTTTGTTATTTATTTACTAGAGACCCAGTGCACCAATTCGTGCACTAGTGGGGTCCCTCGGCCTGGCCTGCAGGATCGGTCAAAACTGACTTTCCAACATCCCCTGAAGGGTCCCGGATTGTGAGAAGGCGCGGGCCAGGTCAAGGGACCCCACTAGTGCATGATCGGGGCTGGGGAGGGACGTGGGAGGTTGGCCAGCCAGGGAGGGACTGCGGGAGAGCTCCAGGGTGCATCCAGCCTGTCTCGCTCATTCCTGATTGGCTGAACCCCAGCAACAAGCTAACCTACCGTCAGAGTGTCTGCACCCTAGTTGTCAGTGCATGTCATAGTGAGCAGTTGAGTGGCCTTAGCATATCATTAGCATATTATGCTTTGATTGGTTGAACGGCCAACTGGATGACCGGACACTTAGCATATTAGCTTTTATTATATAGGATCCTTCCTCAAGGATTTTTACCATTGATTTTTTTTAAAAAAAATATTCTTATTGATTTCAGAGAGTAAGGGAGAGATAGAAACATCAATAATGAGAGAGGATCATTGATTGGCTGCCTCCTACACACCCCACAAGGGGGATCAAGCCTGCAGCTCAGGCATGTGACCTTGACCAGAATTGAACCTGGGACCCTTCAGTCCTCAGGCCAATGATCTAACCACTGAGAAACTAGCTAGGGCATCAGCTGTTTTTTACATTTCTTCACCAAACAGTCTTCAAGGGGAAGAATGGAGACTCCATCCCCTGAGGCAACTCTTTCTAAGTCACAGGCCGCCACCTTGTCAAGTCAGGCCTCCACCTCAAGTCAAAGAATTTTTCTCACCACCTCAGGGCCTCCTGTTCTGTAAAAGTAAGGCAGGCAGGCCAGCCGCGTGGCTCAGTGGTTGAGCGTCAACCTATAAACCAGGAGGTCACAGTTAAATTCCCAGTCAGGGCACATGCCCGGGTTGTGGGCTCCACCCCCAGTGTGAGGCATGCAGGAGGCAGCCGATCAATGATTCTCTCATCATTGATGTTCCCATCTCTCTCTCCCTCTCCCTCCCTCTCTGAAATCAATAAAAACATTAAAAACAAAGAAGGGCAGGCAGACGCAGAGGTGGTCTAGGTCCTCCTCAGCTCTGACAGATGCAAAGGAGTGTGGTGGGCAGACGGAAAGGAAACGAGAGGGTTGGTTTCCCTATCTCAGACACGTCTAGGATATTACAGGCAGTCCTTGGGTTACATCGGACTCAACGTACCTCGTTTTGTGGTTACGTCTCCATCTCCCATTTATTTATAAAAAAAAAAAGTTCCATCATTTCGACGTATGGGCATATGTGCTTTATGTATTTTATTATTTATTTACCACAAGTAAAGGTCAGGAATTGTTATCTTTCTTTTAAATTTTTTTTTATTCCACTTCATTACTGCTGTGTCTATGCTCCATAGTGAGTGACGGAGGTGCTCATGTAGGTGGGTTCCGACTTACGGTGAAAATTGCATTATGTTGCGCGTAGGAACGGATCTCCGATGTAACCCGAGGACCTACTGTATCACCGAATTGTCATTTTCTAGCTGCATGAAACTTGGAACCAGAGACTAGAACGGTGGTTACCAGGAATTTGGGGGTGGAGAGATGCTGGTCAAAGGGCACAAAGTTGCAGATTGTCAAACTGCAGCGGGAAGGCCGGGGAGGGTTGGGGGGCAGAAAGGAGGGGGGTAAGAGATCAACCGAAGGACTTGTATGCATGCATATAAGCATAACCAATGGGCATAAGACACTGGGGGGTAGGGGAGGCCAGGGGATTGTCAAGGGCGGGGGGAAAAAGGACACATATGTAATACCCTCTGTAATACTTTAAACAATAAAAAAATTAAAAAAAAAAGATAGATCAGTTCTTGGGGGGATCCAATGTCCAGCTCAGTGACGGGAGTTCACACTATTATATGTGTGACATTTGCTGAGAGAGTAGCTTTTGCTTCCTCACCACCCACCAGAAATGGTGAGAGAGAACCACCGATTGGCTGCCTCCTGCATCCACCCTGACAGACCGGAGTCAAACCCCCAGCCTTCTGTGCACAGGATGACACCCCAACTCACTGAGCACGAGGAAACATTGTAGTGGTAACTCTCTGAAATACAAAACACATCATGTGCCCTTCGAGGCAGCCCAGGGGGATGGGACCCAGAGAGCATGGTGCCCGTGAGATGAGTGGGCGGAGACCATTGGGCCCTGTGGGGCTCACCTTAGGGTGTGCAGTTGGCAGCGAGGGCTCTTCAGGGCCGCGCTGAGGGCCTGCATGGCGTCCAGCTCTATGACGCTGTTGGTCAGGGACAGGGCCTCCAAGTCCTGCAGAGCCAGCGCCATGCAGAGCTCCTCCCACCAGCAGAGGCGCCAGTTGGTGCCTTCTGGTCTGTGTGGGAGGGAAGAGTCCAAAAGGGAGTCAGGGTTAGAGGTGACACTGTAGAAAATGGGCAGTCAACTCAGGTTGGAGGGCCCCACCCTAGTTACCATCATAGACCCCGTCATGAGGCTAATAAGACTCTCCCATAACGAGAAAGGCCCAGCCTGGCCAGCGTAACTCAGTGGTTGAGCATCAACCTATGAACCGGGAGGTCATCGTTCGATTCCCGGTCAGGGCACATGCCTGGGTTGCGGGCTGGATCCCCAGTGTGGGGCGTGCAGGAGGCAGCCGATGCATGACTCTCTCTCATTGTTGATCTTTCTCTCTCTCTCTCCCTCTCACTTCCTCTCTGAAATCAATAAAGACATATTTTTCAAAAATTTAGAAAAAAAAATAAAGCCCAGAGACCTATTACAAGATTTCCCAGTTCATTGCAGGAAGATCATGGCCTCCCCTAACCCTAACCCTAACCCCAGGTGCCCAGGCCAGGTGTGCAGGGTCCCGGGATCCAGCAGATGCGCGAGGGCAGGCTCAGAGCACTCACATCGCCTTGTGGATGGTCAGGGTCAAGATCAGCTGCATCTCCCGCAGGTGCTGGCAGCAGCGGAGGCAGAAAGCGCACACCTGCAGGTCCCTGTGCTTGGCGATCATCAGCGTGGCCTGCTTGCAGGGCTGCAGCACCTGGGCCAGGAATGCCTCTTCCCGCGTCTCGTGCAGGCAGTAGAACAGCAGGGGCAGCCCGTGGTGCTTGGTGGGCAGGCGGTCCTGCCACAGGGCTGTCCGGCACAACACCTCCTTGTTCCCCAGGGACACCTCGCACCGGAAAGACCTCCCCACCGCCCGGGCGCACGTCTCGTTGAAGAGGCCGAAAAGGAAGAGCGCCATGTGGGCCAGGTCGTTCCTCCTCCGGCTGGGCTGGGCCAGCAGGCGCCTCACCTGGGCCCGGTCCAGCTTTTGGAACTCGGGGAACCGCCCTGGGAAGCAGAGCACGTACCACAAGGCGGCGAAAAACTCCTGGAAGCTCAGGAGGACGAAGGTGTAGCGGGCCTCGCCCCTCACCACGCTCTGGAGGACATGGGCGCGCAGCAGAGCATCCACGGCCTCCGGGCCCAGCTGGGCGCGCTCCAGCTCCTTCTCCCCAAATACCCAGCGCGCGGCCCACATGCCCTCTGCTGCCAGGGAGCACGCCCCCTGCAGGCATTCTTGGAGAAGGGTCCCCGGAAGGCCCCCGACCGCGGCCACCAAGGCGTTGGACAGGTGCCGGGCGAACAGGGCGGCCGCGTTGGGGAAGGCGAGGAAGAGGTCGGCGCCCCTCTCCATCGGCTCCTTGAGGCACAAGCAGACCAGCCAGCACACGGCGGGCGCCTGGCACATGGAGGAGGGGATGGCGCTGCCCCGGAGGAAATCCACGGCCTTGTCGGCTGCCCTCCCGTCCCCAAAGTACCTCCGGAGATACCGGGTCCTTTCCGGGGCGGTGAACCCCGAGAGGGTCAGGACCGAGGGGCAGCTCAGCAGGGGCTTGAGGACCCTCCAGGAGGAGAATCTCAGCAGGACCAGCAGCGAGGCCTGGGGCAGCATCTTCCCGCTCAGCAGGCTGGCCAGGAGGATGGGGACCGGCAGCTTCCGACTCCAGTCCGCTCTCAGATCCTTGCGCCTGTGAGCCAGGGGCAAGGCCAGCACCTCGAAGCCATCGAGGATGAGCAGCAGCTGTTCTGGCCTGGCCAGGGCCTTGGCGGCCAGCGCCCCTGCCTGGGGCCACTGGCGGGACAGCAGACCGCACAGGCTCTGCTCTTCATCTTGGACCACGTGGCGGCAGTGGACATAGAAGGCGCACCAGGCCTTGTGCGGGTAGAAGGTGCGCCCCGCCCACTCCAGCATCACCTGGTGCGCCAGCGTGGTTTTCCCTGCTCCGGCCACACTCCGCAGGACTACTGTCCGGGGCGGCCGGCCGTGAGTCCTGCAGGGGAGGAACAGACAGGGCAGGAACCTCTGGTGCGGGAGGATGTCCTGGTAGAAGAAGTCCGCCTGGTTCTTGGGCCACGCCAGGCCGTCCACCGGGTGGAAGTAGTGGTCCAGCACCTGCTCCCGGTAGCGCTGTCCCATGGCTAGGGGAAGGAGAGACGGGGGGGGGGGGGCAAGAGAGAAAGCGAGAGAGAGAGAGAGAGAGAGAGAGAGAGAGAGAGAGAGAGAAACATCACTGATGAGAGAATCATTGATGAGCTGCCTCCTGCATACCCCACACTGTGGATCGAGCCTGCAACTTGGGCATGTGCCCTTGACTGGACTTGAACCTGGGACCCTTCAGTCCGCAGGCAGGAGCTCTATCCACTAAGCAAAACTAGCCAGGGCACTTTATTATTATTATTTATTTTAAAAATATATCTTCTGCCGAAACCGGTTTGGCTCAGTGGATAGAGGGTCAGCCTGCTGACTGAGAGGTCCCAGGTTCGATTTCGGTCAAGGGCATGTACCTGGGTTGTGGGCACATCCCCGGTGGGGGATGTGCAGGAGGCAGCTGATTGATGTTTCTCTCTCATCGATGTTTCTAACTCGCCGACGCTCTATCCACTGAGCCAAATGGGCTAGGACTATTATTATTTTTAAAATATATTTTTATTGATTTCAGGGAGGAAGGGAGAAAGAGAGAGAGATAGAAACATCAATGATGAGAGAGAGAGAGAGAGAGAGAGAGAGAGAGAGAGAGCCCCACACTGGGGATCAAGCCCACAGCTGAGGCAAACGGGCTAGGGCTCTCTCTTTCTCCTCTCTCAAAAATTAATAAAAACGCATATCTTCTCTTAAATCCATAAAAGAAGGGTTGGAAAAAAAAGGAGAGAAAAAGAGACACCAAATTCATCGACCACTCCCCTGGCCTTAGGAATGACCCATAGCCTGTCTCCCTACAGCGCTTGCCACGCCTTCCACACATACCAGAGTATTCCTCCTCCAAGGTCCTCAGTGCTCTTCTTGGGGGTGGGCCCGTGGGCTCCAGGTGAGGCAGGAGCTCTGCAATGGACAAGAGAAGAGGCTGCTCCATTGAGATGAGGAGCGATGTGGGCCCTCCCTGGAGAGCAGTGGCCACCCCTTCAAGGGCCTCCCACCTTCATTCAGGGAGAAGAGCACTAGCTGGACTCCATCGGGATGTCAGGGAGAGAGAAAAGGGTGCTGTTTCCTCATGGGCCAGGGAAGGTGTTCAAGAACACGTACGTGTATTGCTTAGACCTGATGGTTGTGTGTCATCGTGTGCACCAAGAGGTCGCCAGTTCAATTCCTGATTGTGGGCTCGATCCCCAGTAGGGGCATGTGGGAGGCAGCCAACTGATGTTTTTCTCTCATTGATCTCTCTCTCCCTCTCTCTAAAAATCAATAAAAACATCTATATAATAAAAATCTAAGTGACCAACGGCGGAACGACCAGAACAACTGGTTGCTATGATGCACACTGACCACCAGGGGGCAGATGCTCAATGCAGGAGCTGCCCCCTGGTGGTCAGTGTGCTCCCACGGGGGGAGCGCTGCTCAGCCAGAACCCAGGCTCATGGTTGGAAAGTGCAGTGGCAGTGGCGGGAGCCTCTCCCACCTTCGCAGCAGTGCTAAGGAGCAGCGAGCAGAGTGGTAAGGAGCAGCAAGCAGGCAAGCAGAAGGAGCAAGGGGTACTGGACTGTGAGAGGGATGTCCTGCCCAGAGGAGGGGCCTAAGCTGGCAGGCAGACATCCCCCAAAGGGTCCCATACTGCAAGAGGGTGCAGGCTGGGCTGAGGGGTCACCCTCCCCCCTCCAGGGAATAAATTTTATGCACCAGGCCTCTAGTCTCTCTTTATAAAAGCCTAAGCAACTGTCTGACCATCTGACTGGTAGCTATGGCATGCACCGGCCACCAGGGGGCAGACACTCAACACAGGAGCTGCTGAGCTGTGGTGACTTGGCAGCTGCGGTTCTCAGGTGATGCACTGGGAACCAGAGAGGAGGGAGCCCAATTCCAGGGTGCATCACTCGAGAATTGCCCTCTCCCAATCCAGGACCCCTCAGGGGGTGTCCGAGAGCCAGTTTCTGCCTGATCCCCACAGGCCAGGCCAAGGGACCCCACCAGTGCACAAATCTGTGAACCGGGCCTCTAGTATTGAATAAATAAATAAATGCATGGCCCAGCCAACACTAAGGGAGAAATACACACAGATATGGACCCTCACACATGCATGCATATATAAAATATATATACACTTCAGGTGTAGGGGCCTATCTTCTATGGACATGTTCCTATCTGTGGATATTTATATGTGTATAAAATTATATAGGTAGACATTGGTTCTTTTTTTTTAAATGTTGGGTAGATTTGGTTCTTGGTAAATGTCTCATTGAGGTATATTTATTTATTTATTTTTACATTTAAAAAAATATTTTTATTGATTTCAAAGAGGAAGTGAGAGGGGAAGAGAGATAGAAACATCAATGATGAGAGAGAATTATGGATCGGCTGCCTCCTGCACGCCCCTACTGGGGATCGAGCCCACAACCCAGGCATGGGCCCTTGATCAGGAATCAAACCCAGAACCCTTCAGTCCACAGGTCGACACTGTATCCACTGAGCCAAACTGGCTAGGGCACCCCCATGGATGTGTTTTAAAATATATATATACTTTATTGATTTTTTTACACAGAGGAAGGGAGAGGGAGAGAGAGTTAGAAACATTGATGAGAGAGAAACATCGATCAGCTGCCTCCTGCACACCTCCTACTGGGGATGTGTCTGCAACTAAGGTACATGCCCTTGCCCAGAATTGAACCTGGGACCTTTCAGTCTGCAGGCCGATGCTCTATCCACTGAGCCAAACCAGTCAGGGCCCCATTGATGTTTAGAGAGAGTGGAAGGGAGAGAGGAAAGGGGAGAGAGAGGAAGATGTGGAGAGAGAGGGAAACATACATGTGAGAGGGATGCATCAATTGGTTGCCTCCCCGACCAGCCCCAATTAGGGCCTGGGATCAGAGCTGCCACCCAGGCACCTGCCCTTATACTCTTTTATTCCTTTTTAATCCTCACCTGGGGATATTTTGCCCATTGATTTTTCGGGAGAGTGGAAGAGAGAGGGTAAGACAGAGAGAAACGTCCATGTGAGAGAAACACACCGATTGGTTGCCTCCTGCACAAGCCCCGACCAGGGCCTGGGCCGGGGAGGAGCCTGCTACCAAGGTATGTGCCCTTGACCGAAATCAAACCTGGGACTCTTTCGTCCACAGGCCGATGCTCTATCCACTGAGCCCGAATGGCTAGGGCCATGCCCTTATACTCTTGACCAGGAATTGAATCCTTGATCCTTCAGTGAGTGGGACAACACTCTAACCACTCACTGAGACACACCAGTCAGGGCAGGTTTCTTCATTAAATACGCTAATAGGAGAGTCTTTGCCTTTTGGGGTCAGAGCCACCCTCTCACCCCACTATTTGCCGTCTTGTTCAGGTGGCCAGTAAAGCACTTAGTTTGTCAGCACCCAAGCCCATCCCTATGCACCCCCCGCCCAGAGGATTACTCACCTTGTAGTTCTAACTGCGTCAGATAGCACAGTTGGGTCTTGTCCATCTGGGCAAAGATGTGATTAGCCATATCCCAAGCGAGGTGACCAGGGAAGGACTCCGTCAAGAGATGGACCACCTCGCCCCATCTGGCTGTCCTCACCTGGTCCCAGGTGATCTGGGTGGAGCCTGCTTTGGGCTGCTCCCGCACTAAGAGCTGCTTGAACCTCTCCAGATCCTCCTGGCTTAAGTAGAGCATGTACCGCATGACCCCACTTTTGAAAGGGGAGGTGAAGGAGGGCAAGGATGGCAAGGTTGAGGTAGATGAAGAGGAGGAGGTGGTGGAGGAGGAGGAGGAGGATGAGGAGTCAGAATCCATCTTCACTCAAGTCTGAGAACCTCAGGCACCACCAATAAAAACAACCAATCAGAAGAGAGAGAGAGGGAGAGCAGACAAGACCTGTGGAGACACGAGATCATGAGGAAATGAATGGATGCCATCAAGACATCCACAAGCAAGTGTTGGCGAGGATGCAGAGAAGGGGGAACCCTACGTGCACTGGACGCAGCCACTGTGGGAAACAGTGTGGCGTTTCCTCAAAAAGGTAAAAATAGAACTGCCATTCAACCCATCGATTCCACTCCTGGGAATATATCCTAAGAATCCTGAAGCACCAATCAGAAAGAATGTACTAGTATGCACTCCTATGTGCATAGCAGTGTTATTTACAATAGCCAAGATCTGGAGACAGCCCAAGTGCCCATCAGTAGGTGAGTGGATAAAAAAGCTGTGGGGTGCCCTAACTGGTTTGGCTCAGTGGATAGAGCGTCAGCCTGTGGACTGAAGGGTCCCAGGTTTGATTCCGGTCAAGGGCATGTACCTTGGTTGCGGGCACATCCCCGGTAGGGGGTGTGCAGGAGGCAGCTGATCGATGTTTCTCTCTCATTGATGTGTCTAGCTCTCTATCCCTCTTCCTTCCTCTCTGAAAAAAAAAAAAAGCTGTGGGACATTTACACCAGGGAATACTATGCAGCTGTGAAAAAGAAGGATCTTTTAAAATATATTTTTTATTAATTTCAGAGAGGAAGGGAGAGGGAGAGAGAGATAGAAACATCAATGATGAGAGAGAATCATTGATTGGCTGCCTCCTGCACACCTCCTACTGAGGATGGAACCCACAACCCAGGCACGTGCCCTTGACTGGAATTGAACCTGGGACCTTACAGTCCACAGGCAGACGCTCTATCCACTGAGCCAAACCAACTAGGGCAAAAAGAAGGATCTTTTACCCTTTGAGACAGCATGGATGGACCTGGAGGTTATGATGCTAAGCAAAATAAGCCAGTCAGAGAAAGACAAATACCATGTGATCTCACTTATATGTGGAATCTACTGAATAAAATTAACTAATAAAACAGAACCAGGGGCATGGAAGTGTGGAATAGATGGACAGCTGTCAGAAGGAAGAGGGATGGTGGTGGGGAACTGGATAGAAGAAGGTGAAGGGATTAGCCGAAGCACACATATGTGTAGCCCATGGACACAGACAACAGTATAGTTAATGATGGCCAGAGGGAGGCTGTGGGGGCCCGGGGCTGGCTGGAGCTGGGCAAAGGGGTGGGGAAGTGGGGGCCATCTGTAATGGTGTCAACAATAATTTTTTTCTTAAGAGAAGGAAGTCCTGCCATTTGCAACAATATGGATACCCGTGGAGGGCGCTCTGCTAAGTAAAATCAGTCAGAAACAGAAAGACAAATACTGTAGGATCTCACTTCTATGGGGAATCTAAAAAAGGTGAACTCATAAGACCAGAGAGTAGAATGGGGGTTGCCAGGGGCTGGGGGATGCTATGCGGGGTCCACAGATTCAGTTATAAGACAAATAAGTCCCAGCAGCCGCATGCACAGCGCCATGGCTATGGTGTTTAGTATTGTAGTATGTAATTGAAACTTGCTAAGATCATGACACTCTAAGCCACTGAGCCACGCTGGCCAGGGCACGGGTAAACATTTTTAAAAGGTAAAAAGCTGTCATCTTTGACGGGGTCAGTGTAGAATCTGGACCACCCTCGGGTCCATTTAACCTTACATTTTCATAAGACGTCTATCACATTGATCCTCTCCCCTTCATTTTACAAGGGGGGAAAGGGGAAGTTTACGTAGGTTAACTTCAGCCCAAACTGTGAGTGGTGCAAGCCAGCAGCTAAAATCATGTTCAGTGCCCAAACCCATAAGCCACGCAGCTGAGCTGAAAATTTTTCCCTTCTTCCTTCCTTCCTTCCTTCCTTCCTTCCTTCCTTCCTTCCTTCCTTCCTTCCTTCCGCTTCACAGCAATGTCATTTTCTTTACTGAAGATGGTGTCAAAGCCAGCATTTCTATATCCTCACCGCTTCCTGTTCTACTCTTCTCTCCTCACTATTTCTCTTCTGTGACTACAGCTATCTCAACTTTTTCAAACTTTTAAAATCATATTTTTATTGATTTCAGAGAGAGAGGGAGAGAGATAGAAACACCAATGATGAGAGGGAATCATTGATTGGCTGCCTCCTCCATGCCCCTCACCAGGGATCCAGCCCGCAGCTCAGGCACCTGCCAGGAATCGAACCCGTGACCTCTTGGTCCATGGGACGACGCTCAACCCACTGAGCCTCATTGATAAGGATTTTTATCAATGAGACAGAGCCGGTCCTTTTCCAAGGTGACGTGGGCCAACTGAACTTGGTGAACCCCAGTGTCTCTTAGTGTAACTCTCAGAAAGGAGAGGGGAAAACCCCCACAAAGAAACAAAAGAAACCCCCTAACCCCACTCACCCCTGAAGGGAATCAGACTTCCTGGCTCCTTCCTGTTAAAAACATCTCCGAAAGCAGAAGGAAAAGGCACTCATGGGCCCTGCCCGGCCCTGATATATTGGCGGAGGCTCCCTTCCCATTGGCTGGGGCTGAGCCTTGACACTTCCCCTTTGCGCAGGTTTGAAAGCTTAGCATCAGGGACTGGAGGTGAAGGTGGGCGCACGGCTGTTCCCACAGGTGCTGCCCTGCTGTTCTCATAGGTGCTGCGCGTGTGTGAAGGAAGCCCGTCTGTCTGTCCATCCGTCCGGCCTCTTAGATCCACAACGAGCAGCCTGGGGAAGTGGCGGGCATGGAGGGCGCCCCAGACTCCTGGAGTCTGTTCAAACGCTGGCTTCCCCTGTGGAAGCTTCCAGAGCCATTCCCTGCTTGACCTTGCTCACCTGTCCAGTCTCCCCCACCCAGAGTGTCCATTCTACTGACCCGATGTGGGGCCCAAAGCAGCAGGCCCCATCAAAGGGAGACGAGAGAGTGTGTAGGACACACACACACACACACACACACACACACGCACGCAACCTGGGCATGTGCCCTTGACCAGTAGTTTTTCCGGTTTTCGAGGTTCCTTTCCAATTCTTCTTTTTTAAAATCCTCACTTGAGGATATTTTTCCATTGATTTTTAGAGAGAGTGGAAGAGAGAGGGAAAGACAGAGAGAAACATGGATGTGAGAGAAACACATCGACTGGTTGCCTCCTGCACGCGCCCCTACCAGGGTCTGGGCCAGGGAGGAGCCTGCAATTGAGGTACGTGCCCTTGACCAGAATCAAACCTGGGACCCTTTCTGTCCACAGGCTGACGCTCTATCCACTGAGCCAAACCGGCTAGGGCTCCTTTCCAATTCTTTATTAACTGATTAATAATTAATAGAAGGAACTTAATCCCAAGTTTCTTATCAAAGCCACGGTCCGGCATTCATGACTTCGGTGATCCTGGTAACTACTGCACACAGCTACCGTGAATAATGAGATTGGACTCCACTGACCTCGGCAAATTCATTTGTTGCAGTTGACAGTCCATATTATATTAGTGTCAGGTGGACAGCATAGCAGTCAGGTGTTTATATAAATTACAAAGTGATCCCCCTGGTAAGTCTAGTCCCCACCTGGCCCCATCCACCGTTATCACAGTATTGTGTTTTTTAAAAAATATATCTATTTTATTGATTTTTCACAGAGAGGAAGGGAGAGGGAGAGAGAGAGAGAGAGAAACATCAATGATGAGAGAGAATCATTGACTGGCTGCCTCCTGCATATCCCCTACAGGGGATCAAACTCGCAACCCAGGCATGTGCCCTGAGCGGGATCAAACCTGGGATCCTTTAGTCCGCAGGCTGATGCTCTGTCCACTGAGCCAAACCAGCTAGGGCTTTATCACAGTATTGTTGACTACAGTCCCTGTGCTGTGCTTTACGTCCCCATGACTGTTTTCATAACTGGCAATTTGTACTTCTTTTAAAAAACTACATTTTGATTGATTTCAGAGAGGAAGGGAGAGGGAGAGAGAGATAGAAACATCAATAATGAGGGAGAATCATTGATCAGCTGCCTCCTATACACCTTCTACTGGGGATCGAGCCCAAAACCCGGGCATGAGCCCTTGTCCGAAATTGAACCCAGGACCCTTCAGTCTGAAGGTTGATGCTCTATTCACTGAATCACACCAGCTAGGGTGGCAATTTGTACTTCTTAATCCCTTCACCCTTTTTCACCCATCTTTTCTAAATTTTAAAAAAATTGGTCAGTTACAGTTGACATTCCATTTTCTATTAGTTTCAGGTGTGTGGCACGGTGGTTAGACAACCATACCCTTAATGAGATGATTCCCCCTGAGAACCCAGCTGACACTATACATGGTTATTACAATATCACTGACTCGATTCCCTGGAAAACCCTATGGAGTTTCCTCAAAAAATTAAAACTGAGAACTATCGCAGGACCCAGCGCTTCCACTTCTGGGTATTTATCTGGGAAGAAATCCAAAACATGCAATCAAAAAAGACGTACGCATTCTAATTCTTACACCTTTCTCCCGTGGCTTCCTCATTGTGTCCTAATTACTGATTGAAAATGCCTCATTTCAATTGGAAATTGCTGGTGCCATGGGCAAACCCCTTCGGTGGATATAGTGGTGGCCTTCAGACGGGTCTGACTTACTCCTGATTCTGTGGGCAAGCGGTCAGGTCTGTGATGAAATGGTGTCACGGGGTGTGTGTGGGGGGGGAGGGTTCCTGGAGACGGGAGGCGGGTTCCTCACTGCCAGTGACTGCCTCTGTGACTTTATCTTATTAATTTATTTTTACTTTAATTATTGTTTTTTTAAAATATATTTTTATTGACTTCAGTGAGGAAGGGAGAGGGAGAGAGATAAAAACATCAATGATGAGACAGAATCATGGATCGGTTGCCTCCTGCACGCCCCACACTGGGGATCGAGCTTTCAACCAAGGCATGTGCCCTGGCCAGGAATCGAACTGTGACCTCCTGGTTCATAGGTTGACACTCAACCACTGAGCCACACTGGCCGGGCTTTAATTTTATTTTTCAATTACAATTTGCATGCAATGGTATTGCTGCCTCTGATTCTAGAGCCTCCTCAACTCTTTCTTCCCCTTTCTCGTCTTTCATTGTTTTATGAGGTCTCCCAGGTGCCGGAGCCCAGAGAGGTACTGGCATCAATGGTTTTGGGGAGGGAGGACTCCATTTACACTAGGCTAGTGTGGTTTTGTTTTTAGAGAGAGAGGGAGAGAGAAACATCGATTGGTTGCCTTCCATACGCACTCCAACTGGGGACTGACCCTACAACCTGGGCATGTGCCCTGACTGGGGATCGAACTGGTGACCTTTTGGTGCACAGGACGATGCTCAACCAACTGAGGCACACGGGCTGGGGTGGGCTAGTGTGGTTTTTAGTTAGAAACCCATTTATGCTCCACCTCCCAGCTAGCGATGATTTACACCTGGAGGAGAAGGGGTCAGAGATAACACCCAACAGTTGGGTCTTGGTGGTTTCTCAACCTATCAGGACCTGTTATTCTGCACCTGTCCAGAGGGGGTGGGAGAAAAGCCATCAATCAGGGGGGCCCACAGATAGACCTGGAGGAGGCTGAGATCAACCAGAGGGCCAGTCCCAGGCTGGGGTAGGAGTGGAGCTGACCTCTTCTCCGAGTTCCCGAGATTAGAAGTCTGATTGGTGTGTAATGGCTCCTTTCTCTTCTTCTCCAAAACCCTCCCTAAACCAAGTATCCCTCCCCATCTGAGACCCTGTTGGTATGTACTTTTTTTAATACTCGAGGATATGTTTTTGTTGATTTTTAGAGAGAGGAAAGGAGAGAGAGAGAGAGAAAAAAAGAGAGAAAACCATTGATTTGTTGTTCCACTCATACATGGATTCATTGGTTGATTCTTTTTTAATCCTCACCTGAGGATATTTTTTCATTGACTTTTAGAGAGAGTGGGAAAGGCAGAGAGAAATATCAATGTGAGAGAAACACATCAATTGGTTGCCTCTTGCATGTGCCCCAACCATGGCCCAGGACAGGGAGGAGCCTGCAACTGAGGTACTTGATGGGAATCAAACCCAGGACAGGCCGACATTCTATCTACTGAGCAAACCGGCTAGGGTGAGGATATATTTTCATTAATTTTTAGAGAGGGGGGAGAGAGAGAGAGAAAGAGAAAGAGAGAGAATTGATTTGTTGTTCAGTTCATTCATGCATTCATTGGTTGATTCTTGTATGTGCTCTGACCCAGGATCAAACCCACAACCTTGGCGTATGGGGATGATGTTCTAAGGCCGTGGTCGGCAAACTGCGGCTCACGAGCCACATGCGGCTCTTTGGCCCCTTGAGTGTGGCTCTTCCTAAGCCTTAGGAGTACCCTAATTAAGTTAATAACAATGTACCTACCTATATAGTTTAAGTTTAAAAAAATTGGCTCTCAAAAGAAATTTCAATTGCTGTGCTGTTGATATTTGGCTCTGTTGACTAATGAGTTTGCCAACCACTGCTCTAAGGCAATGGAGCTACCCGGCCAGGGCCATGGTTTACGGTTCTCACTCTTCCTTGTGTGCAGGTCCTGTTTGTTCTGTGAGCGGGACAGGTCTCAGGGAAGCCGGGACTCTGGTGTGTGGGCAGGATGAGCTCCTCCGCCGACATGGCTGTGGACAACCGCTTGTATGACAAGCTGCTCTCTCACCTGAGGCGCCTGGACCGGTATCAGCTGGAGGAATTCAAACTTGGCCTCCAGTCCCCACAGCTGCTGCCCGAGAGCTCCGAGAAGATCCCCTGGGCCAACTTGAAGGCAGCGGACCCCACGGATCTGCTGTGTCTGTTAAAGGAGTACTTCCCGGGACAGCAGGTGTGGGACGTGACCCTCCGCATCTCTGAGGACATGAAGCTGACTTCGCTCTGTGAGGAACTGAGAGCCCAGATGAATGGTGAGTGGGGCTGGAGGCATGGGGGGCACAGAGTTGGGGGGAATGTGGGGAGGATAGGGGACCGAGGGGATGGAGACATGGGAAGGGGGAGAGGACATGGAGGGACATGGGGATAGGGACATGATGGGGCATGGGGGGGCCATGAGGGATGGGGACATGAGGGAGTCTCAGGGGACATGCAGAATGGGTGACCGAGAGGATGGGGACATGATGGGGTTTGGGGGGCTATGGGTGATGGGGACATGGAGGGATAGAAGCAAGGATGTGGTTGCTGGGTTTAAATTTAAAAAAAAATTATTGATTATTTACAGAGAGGAAGGGAGAGGGATAGAGTGATAGAAACATCGATGAGAGAGAAACATTGATCAGCTGCCTCCTGCACACCCCCTACTGGGGATGTGCCTGCAACCAAGGTACATGCCCTTGACCGGAATCAAACCTGAGACCCTTCAGTCCACAGGCTAACGCTCTATCCACTGAACCAAACCGGTTAGGGCTAAATTTATCTTTAATAAAATCTTTATTGTTGAAAGTATTACATAGGTCCTCCTTTTCCCTCCATTAACCTCTTACAGCCCGCTCCCATCCCCCACCCCCAGGCCATCATCACCTCATTGTCTGTGTCCACAGGTTATGCACATACTCACACAAGTTCATTGGTTGTTCTCTTCCCTCCCATCCTCCCTCCCCGCTGCTGGATTTTTATGGGCTCCATCCACATTGCTAGTAACAGATGAGAAATTGGATCAATAAGTACGTCATGTGGTGTGTTAGAGGGTGACACGTGCATTGGAAAAGAGAAGGAATAAGGGGGATGGGGAGAGCCCAAGACTTGTGATGTAGGGGGTCTGTGTTGGATTTATCGGGGTCATCCGCCACCATGAGGAGGTAAGAATTGAGGAAAGACTTGGAGGTGAGGGAGTGAGCCAAGTGGACACCTGGGGGAAGAGCCAAACGGGGGTCTGGCTGGACCCAAGTCCCAGAGGCAGAGAGGGGTTTGAGGTGTGGCGTGGGCTTTGCAACATGGAGAGCTTCCAAAGTAGTTGGGTTGATGGAGCTGGGGGATGTGACTTCCCCAATCACCCCCAAGCTAGCCAGAGAGAGAGCTGGTTTTACTGAGAGCACCCATCGGCGCCTACCCCTTTCCAGCCTGAGGTTTCTCATTCCCCATCATCATGGCTTCTTTCAGAGATGGCTCAGGGACCCCAAGACCCAGGCGAGGAAGAACCAGAGGCCCCCGAAGAACAATCAGGTGTGTGCACACGATGTTACGATGATCACAGACAAATTGTTTGATGGAACATTTTACCGGGTCCACCTTGGCCATTTTTTCCTGAAGTTTTATCCAATGGATAGTATTCCAGAAATGATACCCTTCCCCGTCTGTTAAATCGGAAGCCACCTGCAAGTTGGACATTCTGTCTGATTCTACGCTAAGTTCTTAGATGCCAGTGTCTGTTTCTGGACTTTGAATTTGTTAGGGTCACCAAAAGAGGAACGCATGAGGCCCAAAGGGGTAAAGAATTATGAATTTATTAGGTCATCTGGATACCAGATGGGCTGAGATCCCAAATGGTGCCAGTCCCCAAAGACAGGAGTTAGAGGTTTTTAAAGGACTCTAGGCAGGCTTTTGCTGGGCGGAGAACTCTCTGTGTAGGTCTCAATCCTGGGAAAGTCTGGAGGGAAGAGATAATGGTCTTAGCAAGAGGAATGTGGTCTAAGCAAGTGGAATGTCCATTGTGAAGTGGCCTAAAGGTCAGTTCCCAGGGGAGGGGGCATCAATTCAATTATTTGATTAGACCTAACAGTGTTGCCTTAATAGGTAGCTGTGTATTTTTGTGTGTGTGCTAGACACTCCATCACTGCTCTAGAATGTTCTCAGTCCCCATCTCAGGGCATTTGCATGAGCAGCTCTCCCTGCCCGAAAGTATCTCCTTCTATGTCTTGGACTGGATGCTTCTCATAATTTAAGCCTCTGCTGATCCCTTTCCCCTCTTCCAAAGACATCCTCATCTCTCCTGTGTTGTCGTAGGATTTTTATGTGTGTGTATCATAAAACGAGTTCACTTTTGCTACCTTTTGACACTTGCCCCCATCACGCCTCTTCCCAAAAGCGAGACCCTTGAAGGCAGAAATTGTTTATCTTGTTCCAGGAGATTTAATTCTTCATTATTTTAAAAATGTTTTTGTTGATTTGAGAGAGAGAGAGAGAGAGTAAGGGAGAGGGAGAGAGAGAAACATTGATGAGAGAGAACCTTCAATTGGCTGCCTCATGCATGCCCCCTGCTGGGGATGGAGCCCACACAACCCAGGCATGTGTCCCGACTGGGAATGGAACCAGTGACCTCTAAGTGCATGGTATTATGGTCAAGCAACTGAGCCACACAGGCCAGGGCTAGACAATGTCATGATTGAATGATTCCCGAAGCTGAAATGTCTCCTGAGCATTTTGTATTTTGACTCACTTCTCTCTCTCAGTCCACAGAGGAAGGTACCGAGTGAGGCTGAAGGCTCGGTTACTGGGGATGTGGGACAATATCCCGTGGCCAGAAGACCACATCTACCTTCGTAACTTCAGAGAGCGGGAGCATGAAGAGCTGAGGCGCCTTCTGTACCCCAAGGGGTCGGGAGCTCAGCCCCGGACCATCGTGTTGCATGGTCCAGCAGGGGTTGGGAAGACAACCCTGGCGATGAAGGTTGTGCTGCACTGGGCAGAGGGCTTGCTCTTCCAGCACAGCTTCGAGTATGTCTTCTATATCAGCTGCCACCACATCAGAGACATGGAAGACACCACCTTGGTAGGCCTGCTTTCCCGGGACTGGGCCGACTCTCAGATCCCCATCCAACACGCCATGACTCACCCCGAGAGGCTCCTGTTCGTCATTGACGGCTTTGAGGAGATGGCCTTGCCCTCCGAAGTGGACCACCGCCTGCCATGTACAAACTGGGACCAGCGGCTCCCGGCGGCCAGCATCCTACTCCACCTGTTGAAGAAGGAACTCCTTCCCACGGCCACCTTACTGGTCACTACCAGGGATTGTCTCAGTGAGGAACTTAAACAACTGTTACTGCATCCATGGTGTCTACAAATCCCAGGGTTCACGGAGGGAGACCAGAAGGAATATTTCTTCAGGTACTTCAGGGACCGAAACGAAGCCAACAAAGTCGCGCAGTGGGTCAGAAAGAACGAAGCTCTGTCCCATGCCTGCTCCGCCCCCCTCGTGTGCTGGACCGTGTGTTCCTGCCTGAAGCGCCAGATGCCCCGACGTCCTTCCTTCTGGCTGAACGCCCAGACCACCACCAGCCTGTACGCCTACTTTTTCTCCAGCGTCTTCGAGACGGCAGAGGTGAGCTGGTCAAAGCAGTGCTGGTCAGAGCAGTGGCAGGCTCTCTGCTCTCTGGCTGCCCATGGGATGTGGTCCTCCAACTTCACGTTTTCCAAAGAGGACGTGGGGCACGGGCGCCTGCGGGCACCCCTGATCCGTTGTCTCCTCCGGCTGAACATTCTCCGGAAGGTCAGTGACTGTGAGGACTGCCTGACCTTCACTCACCAAAGCTTCCAGGTGTTCCTGGGGGCCATGTTCTACGTGCTCAGGGGAAAGGATGGAGCCGTCGGTGGCCTCTCGAAGCACCAAGAGATGAGGGTGGTCCTGGATGATGCCTTGGTGGACGCAAACTCCTACTGGCACCAGATGGCACTCTTCACCTTTGGTTTCTTGAACCAGGACCTCGCAAGGCAAGTGGAAGACGCGTTGCCTTGTCAGATGTCTCCCAGGATCATGGACCAGTTGTTACAATGGGCAGAAGAGCTCTCAGTGTCCGACATGGTCCCCTACAGTTTTGAGTTGCTGCCATTTTTTCAGTGCCTGTACGAGACGCAGGAGGAGACCTTTGTCAAGCAGGTTCTGAGCCACCTGCTGGAAGCTGACTTGGAGGTTGGCGACCTGCAGCTCCAGGCGACCTCGTTCTGTCTGAGGCACTGTCAGAGGTTAAGTAAGCTCAGGCTTTCCGTCAGCTGCCTCCTTCCGCAAACGGAGTTGACCAGCCGTAGGGACACGTCAGGGTGAGTAACTCAGCGTTGTCTCTTCCTCAACGATCTCTCGTCTTTGCGGGCTCTGCCCCAGTTCCCGTGGTAACCTGGGATTCGGTTGTCATAGTTGTGTTTGTCAATGGGTAGGATTGATCAAACATCACTGATCAGCATTACCCAGGGAGGAGAGTCTCCTGGGTTCCCTGGCTCCTAACTGGTTTGGCTCAGGGAATAGAGTGTTGGCCTGCAGACTGAAGGGTCCTGGGTTTGGGCACATGCTCCAGTCAAGGGCACATGCTTGGGTTGCAGGCTCGATCCCCAGTAGGGGGCCTGCAGGAGGCAGCCGATCAATGATTCGTTGTCATAATTGAGGTTTCTATCTCTCTCTCCCTCTCCCTTCCTCTCTGAAATCAAATATATATATAATATTTAAGTTAAAGATAAAACTTCTATCCCAGGCACTGCACACGGAGGTATGTGCAGGCATTGTGCTAAGGAATCATCTGACATCTGTTGCCCACAGCTGAACGGAGGGGGAATGGTTACTGCCACACATAATAGCTAAGAAAAGTGAAGGATAAAATGACAATTGGCTTATGCCCTGGTGGCTATTGAATAGCTCAGCCTGGATGAGTGCCCAGCTCTCTGTGAGCTCCAGAACCTTAACCAAATGCTAGATGTTTCTCCTTAAAGCCTGAGTTGGGGTGGGAGTGGGGCTGACGGAGTCAACTGAATTCTGAAGCTTGTTCGGATGAATTTGCCCCGTTGTCTGCTGGAAGGAGAATCCAGAACTATTTTTATCTCCTTTGGTTCTTATCCTATGACCCTGTCCCATCCCTGACACTAATGACAACCATTGATGACTTCTCTTGGAAGAAGAATCCCAGAAATACTTCAACTAGTTGGGTTCTTTTTTTCTTTCTTTCTTTTTTTGAAAAAGTTAATTTTATTTATTAGTTTAAAAAAATCTTTATTGTTAAGTATTACATATGGCCCCCTCCCCCCATTGCCTCCCTCCACCTGGTTCCCACCCCACCCCAGGCCTTCACCACCCTATTGTTCGTGTCCATAGGTAATGCATATATGCACATATGTTTTTTGGTGACTCTATCCCCACCCACCCCATCTTCCCTCTGAGACTTGTCTATCTGTCCCATGTTTCCATGCCTCTGGTTCTATTTTATTCATCAGTTTATTTTGTTCATTAGATTTCCTATTCATTTATTTTGATTTTTAGATTCAATTGTTGCTAGATACATATTTATTGCTATTTTATTGTTCATTTCTTCTTCTCCCCTCCTCCTCCTCCTCCTCCTCCTCCTCCTCCTCCTCCTCCTCCTCCTCCTCCTCCTCCTCTTTTTTTCCCAGTCCAGATAAGAGAATCTGGCTGTTCTGCTAATGATTTCAGGTTCTAGGGATGTTTTCTAAGCTTTTCTCAGGAGACAGAGCCTGCCACATGTGTCCTCAAACCCTAAAACCCACGAGAAGGACCATTTTGATTTTGAACAAATTGAAATTTGAGAAGACTAATTTCTTTGTGTTCACCCGGATTGGAATATTAGTAAGATGCTCTGTCTGGAGTGATAACTGTTCAATATAAACTGGCTGTCATGTGTCCCGTCTTGGAATGCCTAAAACCCTACTCAGAGACTCTAGGTCCTGGTCCCTGTTGGGTCATGTGAGTAAGTGCTCTTACTAGAAGTGTCTTCCCAAGGACGATCCCATTTCTTGCAAGGATCAGTGCTCAGTCATCATTCCCTACTCAATGCATGATCACCCTAAGGCTTACGGAGATTTCACCCCTTTCCTAAAGGTGATCACAGATCTTCTGATGGGAAGGTCATTTCCTATTTCTCTACTGCACAACTTCTTCCTGTTTTTCCTCGGTGTTTTAAAAAATATATATATTTTATTGATTTTTTACAAAGAGGAAGGGAGAGGGATAGAGAGTTAGAAACATCGATGAGAGAGAAACATCAATTAGCTGCCTCCTGCACACACCCACTACTGGGGATGTGCCCGCAACCAAGGTACATGCCCTTGACCAGAATCAAACCTGGGATGCTTCAGTCCACAGGCCGATGCTCTATCCACTGAGCCAAACTGGTTAGGGCTCCTCAGTGGTTTTTAACTCTGTCTGTATATCAGAATGAACAGGGATAGTAAACATATGAAGCACAGGCAAGTACACACACACACACACACACACACACACACACACACTTAAGGTTGGACACAACTATTGTAACACTGCTACAATTCTGGGCTCATGGAATAGGCATCAAGTAGGAATTCTATATCTTTCAAGTACTTGAGGAATAGGCTTTTTGTTTTACTTTACTCATCTGAGATTAAAAAAAATTTATGACCTTTCACCCTAGCCAGTTTGCTCAGTGGATAGAACGTTGGCCTGCAGACTGAAGGGCACATACCTAGGTTGCAGGCTCCTCCCCAGCCTAGGCCCTGGTCGGGGTGTGTGCAGGAGGCAACCAATAGATGTGTTTCTCTCACATCAATATTTCTCTCATCTTTCCTCTCCCACTCTCTCTAAAAATCAATAGAAAAATATCCTCAGGTGAGGATTAAAACAATTTTGTGACCTTTCAATGACCTTCCAGAGATAGAAAATTGGGGCACAGAGATTACATAATGCTAGGGGGCAGAGTTCCGAATTCATTGGGGATCTGCTGAACTTAGTCTGAACTTTTAAGAGTTAAACCTTCCCTCTGCCTCGCCTCACCTATGAGGTTGCTTTCCTCTGACAAGAATTGTTGAGGATTGCGGGGATTACCCATGCGGTATTTTGGGAACAATGGTTTTGGGGCTACACATTTTCATATCCAGAGCACCAGGGGATGCCCACACCTAGTTTGTTAGGGTCTTTTTTTTCTTGCCTCCAGTAGAGTGAATTCTGGGTGTTGGTTGAGGCTCAGGGACTCACTAGCCTTCTCTCTCTCTTCCGGATCAAGGACGAGGCTTGTCAGTTCCAAGACTCACCAGTGGCAGGACATCTGCTCTGTGTTCCACTATGGGAACGTGAGTGAGCTGGACCTAAGCAACAGCAAGCTGAATGCAGCAGTGATGAGGAAACTCTGCTATGAGCTGAGAAACCCACGGTGCAAACTCCAGAGACTGACGTAAGTGTGGGACACTCACCATTTGACGAATACCAGAGCAGAACAACACTTTTAAAAAATACATATATTTTTATTGATTTCAGAGAGGAAGGGAGAGGGAGATGGATGGAAACATCAATGATGAGAGAGAATCATGGATCAGCTGCCTCCTGCATGCCCCCTACAGGGGATCGAGCCCATAACCCAGGCATATGCCCTTGATGGGAATTGAACCTGGGACCCTTCAGTCCGCAGGCCAACACTCTATCGACTAAGCCAAACCAGCCAGGGCGAACAACACTTTTTTTGATTCCTACAGTAAGTATCTATTTGCTAGAAAGTAGGCTAAAAGAGAAAATAAAGCCTGACTGTCATGGCTCAGTGGTTGATCATTGACCTATGACCCAGGAGGTCAGGGTTCGGTTCCCAGGCACAGCACATGCCTGGGTTGCATACTCAACCTGAGTAGGAGGCATGCAGGAGGCAGCCAATGGATGATTCTCTCTCATCATTGATGTTTCTATCTCTCTCGCTCTTTGTCTCTGAGATCAATAAAAAAATGTATATTTAAAAAAAAGGAAAATAAAGGTGTTTGTATTCGTGAATTTGCCACGTAGGCAGGATAGGTTGAAATTAAAAAAAAAAAATTGGAGTCTGTCATGCCCGATCTTGCCCTAGCCTAGAGGTATGTGTAGAGAAACATTTTTCCTTAAGACGCTGAGTGAGGCTGCTGATTTGAGTTGGATGTGAAGGACTGGAGAACTTTTCAGATATTATAGGGGTGTTTCTATCTTGGTTGTGGAGTCGTGAACAGAACGGGTAACTCCTGCCTTCATGGAGCTTACACTGTGTTGGAGAAACGCACCTAAATGATCAGAATAGTTTATGAGAGGGCGACATCTCCCCAAGAAGAAGAAATCAGTTTCTTAAGAAACGGCTGGTGTGGCTCACTGTGTTGGGCACCATCCCATGCACCAAAAGGTTGCCAGTTTGATTCCCAGTCGGGGCACATGCCCAGGTTTCGGGCTTGATTCCTAGTAGGGCGTGTGCAGGGGGCAGCCAATCAATGTTTCTCTCTCTCCCTTTCCCTTCCCCTCTCTCTATCAAATCAAATATATATATGTTTTGTTGTTGTTTTTTTAAAAGAAGGGACTTTCCTATCTAAAAAACTTTGAGTAAAGACCTAGTCATTGAAATGGAAGCATAGGTTTGGACTTACCGGTCCTCTAGCATGATGTAAATAGAAACGACAGGGTCTCAAATCCAGCGTGAAGATGGAAAATAATGAGCGGATGGAAGAGGACCTTGTAGGAGAAGCCAGGGAAGCAACAGCTGATAGAGGACAGAGTGAGTCCTGCTTAGGGTTGAATTGGAGATGGCATTGGGTAGGATGCTCTGTCTGGAGTCTTGGCAAACGAATTCTATCCTACTCTTCATCCGTCGTAACATCATACCTCAAGGTCTAAAATATCGGACACATGTTGATTCAAGGAACTAAGAGCAGAAGATTTGGCGATCATGACTTTCCTCAAACCTCAGAGTGTTGAAGGAGCTGGATCAAGTACAGGGGAGGTGGGCTTACATGGTGGTCTTTTTCATCCTCCCCCCACCCCCACCAACATTTTGGTTCTGTCATTTAGTCCTCAAGATAAGGAGAAACAAGCTAAACACACACATAAAACAACAGGAGAGAGTGGTTTTCATCAGACCTTGCAGGGTTGATGTCGGAGGTCACCTTCCTAGAAGGGGGGAGGGAGGGCGGGGCCCAGGACCTCATCATGGCAGATTAGGGAAGGGAAGCAGCTAGGTTGACACCTGTCTTTATTATTTATTTATTTATCCTCACCCAAAGATATTTTCCCATTGATTTTTAGAGAGGGTAGAAGAAAGAGGGAAAGACAGAGAGAAACATCGATGTGAGAAACACAATGATTGGTTGCCTCCTGCATGCACCCCGACCAGGGCCTGGGCCTGGGAGGAGCCTGAAACTAGGTATATGCCCTTGACCAGAATGGAACCTGGGACCCTGCAGGCTGATGCTCTAGCCACTGAGCAAAACTGGCTAGAACTTATTCTTATTTTTTAAACATTATTTATTGATTTGAGAGAGAAACATCGATTGTTATTCCGCTTATTTATGCATTCGTCAGTTGCTTCTTGTGTGTGCCCTGACTGGGGAATCAAATCCACAACCTTGGCACATTGGGATGATGCTTCAACCAACTGAGCTACCTGGCCAGGGCTGACTCCTGACTTTATATGTCCAACTGAGTTTATTGTCTTTTGGGGGGATATATTTTTAGATCGCCTCTTCAAAGGTTCAGTATCATGACTCAAAAATCAAATTTGGGGCTCCTTTTATATCTTGTACATCCTTGAGGGTCTATGTGTATGTGTGTTGATGGTAGAAAGGCAAGATGAGGAAACAATGTCCCCGCCCCTCACCACTCCTCACACAAGCTTTCTCGGTGTTTTTTTTTTTCCCTCAGGTGCAAATCGATCACCCCTGTGCGGGTGTTGAAGGAGCTGGTCCTGCTTCTCCATGGTAACAATCGGCTGACCCATCTGAACTTGAGTTCTAACAAACTGGGAGTTGGTTTGTCCGTGATGATCTTTAGAACCTTGAAGCACTCTGCATGCAAACTCAAGTACCTGTGGTAAGTCTCTGGTTTCCAGTGAGGAACACAAACTATCCTAGCCTGATGCTAGACTGAACTCTGCTCCAACATGGAAAGGAAGCTGAGAACACTGGCTCTCATGTTAGCTCTACTGAAGCCCCAGCTGCACTTCTTCAACCACTGGACTAAGGGAACTGGGACTTTGAAATCCCAGGGATTTAATTCCACAGAAATAAGACCACCCCTATGCTTGAGGAGTCATTGAGAGGACAGGAGCCAGAATGGCAGCCATGGATATGGAAGGAGATTAGCAGAGGGAAAAGTACAAGGGTGTGGAGCAGTGATTCTCATATTTATTTTATTTTTAAATTGATTTTATTGCCAAACAGTGGAATGACCTGTCGCTGGAACGACCGATCGCTATTACGTGCACTGACCTCCAGGGGGCAGATGCTCAAAGCAGGAGCTGCCCCCTGGTGGTGAGTGTGCTCCCACAGGGGGAGCGCCACACAGCCAGAAGCCAGGCTCGTGGCTGGCGAGCACAGTGGCAATGGTGGAAGCCTCTCCTTCCTCTGCTGCAGGTGGATGGTAAGGAGCAAGGGGCCCCAGATTGTGAGAGCCCCGGACTGCCAGCGGGGAGTGGGGCTAAGCTGGCAGGTGGACATCCCCTGAGGGGTCCCAGACTGCGAGAGAGCGCAGGCCGGGCTGAAGAACCCCCCCACCACCACCAGTGCACAAATTTCGTGCACTGGGCCTCTAGTTGGTTAATAAAATTATACAGTTTCAGGTATAAAATTCTACAACACATCATCTGTATATTGTATTGTGTGTTCACCATCCAAAGTCAAGTCTCCTTCCATCACCATTTGTTCTCCTTTACCTTCTTTTATCTACCCCCAACCCCCTTCCCTCTGGCAATCACCACACTGTTGTCTGTGTCCATGAGTCTTTCTTTGCTTAATTCCTTCACCCTTCTCACCCTGCCCCCAAACCACTCCCCTCTGACAGCTGTCAGTCTGTTTCTGTATCCATGAGTCTGTCTCCACTCTGTTTGTTAGTTTGTTTTGTTCATTAGATTCCACATATAAGTGAGATCATATGGTATTTGTCTCTCTCTGACTGGCTTATTTCCCTTAGCACAGTGGTCGGCAAACTGCGGCTCACGAGCCACATGTGGCTCTTTGGCCCCTTGAGTGTGGCTCTTCCTAAGCCTTAGGAGTACCCTAATTAAGTTAATAACAATGTACCTACCTATATAGTTTAAGTTTAAACAATTTGGCTCTCAAAAGAAATTTCAATCGTACTGTTGATATTTGGCTCTATTGACTAATGAGTTTGCCGACCACTGACTTAGCATAATAATCTCCAGGCCCATTCATGCTGTCACAAAAGGTAAGATTCCTTCTCCCCCCCTTTTTTTTTACGGCTGAATAGTATTCCATGGTGTAAATGGACCACAGCTTTTTTTTATCCATTCACCTACGGATGGGCACTTGGGCTGCTTCCACATCTTTGCTATTGTAAATAAGGCTGCTATGAACATAGGGGTGCAAACATTCTTTTGAATAGTCCCAGAGTGGAATTGCTGGGTCATAACATTTTAATTTATAACAGAATCATCAGAGATGGGCAGGGTGGGGAGGCGGGGGGCGGGGCTGGGAGATGGAGAGGGTGGAGTGTTAAAACACAGATTCCTGGAACACACCCTCTGAGCTACAGCAGGTGGCGCCAGCTCTGAGGTGATGCTGGACCCTGGACCACATTTTGAGTGGCACTAACTCAGAGGCCACCCTGGCTGAGGCATGGGAAGAAGTCAGCTTTTGTTGGTGCAGCAAGAAGACCTCTGAATGGACAACCACTCCACCCTGGAGTTATTGCCCAACTCGGGGCCTCTTTGATAGGTTGGAATCGTGCGACCTCACCTCTGTGGCTTGTCGCAGTCTCTTTATGGAACTCAACAAGAACGCCAGCCTGCGCTTCCTCAGCCTGGGCGACAATGACCTCTCTAATATTGAGGTGAAGAGCTTTCAGAAGTCCTTTGACACGTCAAAGTGTGCCCTGAGGGAGCTCTCGTAAGTCTCTCCCTGGGTCCAAGTATCTTCTTTGCAGGTGGGAGTGGCCAGGCAAGAATATGTTTTTGTTTTGTTGTTGTTGTTTTTTTAAATTTAATTTTATTGTTTAAAGTATTACAAATAGTAGTACATATGTCTCCTTTTTTCCCCATTGACCTCCCCTACCCCCTGGCACATACCCTCACCCCCTCCCCAGTGTCTTGTGTCCAGTGGTTATGCTTATATGCATGCATATAAGTCCTTCGGTTGATCTGTAACCTTCCCCCTCCTCCCACCCTCCCCAGCTTTTTTGCTGTAGTTTGACAGTCTGTTCGATGCTTCTCTGCCTCTGTATTTATTTTTGTTCATCAGGTTATAATGTTCTTTATTATCCATAAATGAACGAGATCATGTGGTATTTTTCTTTCACTGACTGGCTTATTTTACTTAGCGTAA
>NW_005872025.1:41638-43727 GCF_000147115.1 Myotis lucifugus
CAATGGTTCCGTCACTGGGACCCATGTTACTATTATTATTACTATTATTACTATTGTAACACTTAACACGCCATCTACCCTCTTAGGTTATTTTTTAAAAAATATATTTATACTGATTTCAGAGATGAAGGGAAAGGGAGAGAGATAGAAACATCAATGATGAGAGAGAATCATGGATCAACTGCCTCCTGCATGCCCCACACTGGGGATCGAGGTTTCAACCCAGGCATGTGCCCTTGACTGGAATCGAACCTGAACCCTTCAGTCCACAGGCCAACACTCTATCCACTGAGCCAAACTGGCCAGGCCAGACTAGTTTATTTTTCTTTTCTTAATCCTCACTTGAGGATATATATTTCCCCCATCGGTTTTTAGAAAGAGTGGAAGGGAGGAAGGGAAGGGGAGAGAGAGAGAGAGAAATATCGATGTGAGAGACAGACATGGATTATTTGCCTCTTGGATGCACCTGACCAGGGTCAGGGATTGAACGTGCAACCCAGGTAGGTGCCCTTGATCAGGAATCAAACCCACGATTCTTCTAACCACCGGCCAGGCGCAGGCACATGCTTGTGGAGCTGTGATCTGAGGCTGGAATAGGACCGGACCCGTCAGCACACAGATCCTCCGCGCATCTCGGGTTGGGGCAGGGAGACATCATGGTAACCTTGAGGCCGGGGGTGGGGCGTAGGGAGACACCATGGTGACCCCAAGACCAGGTGGCAGCGGGCTGGCGGCTGTGCGGCGGACCTGGGGCGTGGGCCTAGGGCGTGGGCCTGGGGCGCGCTGAGGCCTGAGCTGCTGTCCGCACCCCTCTCCACCCACAGGCTCTGCTCCTGTGAGCTGGGTGCGTCCAGTGGCCGGCACCTGGCTGACGCGCTCCTGCAGAACCAGGGCCTGACTCACCTGAGTCTGAGGAGGAACCGCCTGGGCGACGAGGGGGTACGCTCTCTGAGCGAGGCCCTGAGCCACAAGGACTGCAGCCTGCAGAACCTGGAGTAAGTGCCCCGGCCTCGGTCAGTGGGGACCCGCGCCTGTGGTCAGTGGGCCACCTGCGGTGTGCAGGCCAGTGTTCCAGGCGGGGGTTCCTCTGCGTGTAGACGGGGGATTCTTGGCACAGGGGAGCCTTAGCTTGTGTTGGAGGTGGGAGTGTGCGGGGTGCATAGTGGAAAGCGGGGTGACTGCTAAGTCCGGGCCCCCTGGGTCTGATGCCTGGGGAGGCCTCGGGGAGCTCTGCATAGAGCCGCGTGCATGGCCCTGGGTCATTCCAGTCGGGGAGACGGTGACATGGCCGCAGGAGCAGGTGCCTCGGGCAGAGTCTGGGGGAAACAGCACTGGCGCCCAGGAATTTTCCCCCGTAGGTCGCTCAGCCAGGACTCATCATGCCCCCAGCCCCCAGCGGTGCCAACACGGGGAAAGGCCGTGCTCCGCCAGGGGCGGGGATCCTTATAGACCCCGCAGACCCCGAGCTCAGGGTTTTACTCGGCGCTGGTCCTGTGGATGCGCCTGCGTCCCCTGTCCTGAGACCCCAGACATTCAGGAGGAAAGCAGCCGTTCAAGTCTGGCCGGCATGGCTCAGTGGTTGAGCATCAACCTATGAACCAGGTGGTCATGGTTCCATTCCCTGTCAGGGCACATGCCTGGATTGTGGGCTCCACTCCCCAGTAGGGGGCATCTAGGACATCATAGCAACTGGTCAACAGGTGGACTGTCTGCCCCCTGGTGGTCAGTGCACATCATAGTGAGCAGTTGAGCAGCCTTAGCATACATTGGCATATTATGCTTTGAATGATTGAACGGCCAACTGGTCAACCAGACACTTAGCATATTAGGCTTTTATTATATAGGATATTAAAAATCTCTTTGCTTTTAGATTTTTTTTCTTTATTTTTATTTTGACACTATTCCTCTCTCCCTTCTGCTCTCTTTAAAAATCAATGGGAAAAAAATCCTTGGGTGAGGATTAACAACAACAACAAAAGACTGAGGCCCTGGGATAGTTTTCCCTCTTGCACATTTAAAGAAATCTTTATTATTGAAAGCATTATGTAGCCCCCCCCCCCCAACTCTTGCAGACTGCCCCCTCCCAGGC
>NW_005872025.1:44229-50654 GCF_000147115.1 Myotis lucifugus
ACGTTTGTATCCCACAGTCTGTCAGAGTGTGCGTTCGGCCGCTGAGGGCTGCTGGGTGCTGGCGGAGGCCCTGGGGTGCAATTCCAGCCTGGAGGTGCTGGACGTTGGGGGAAACCACATTCAGGACGCCGGAGGGAAGCGGCTGTGTGCAGCTCTGAAACAGCCCAGCTGCACCCTGAACACACTCGGGTGAGTGGGCTAGACCACTGCTCCCTCCTGGGAGGGGACAGACAGCACATGGGCCCGCACGGCTCAGAAGGGGGGACACGGGGAAGGACAAAGTTCTCTAAACTTCTCTTTACTGTCCAGCTGGTGTGGCTCAGTGGTTGAACATCAATCCATGAACCGAAAGGTCACAGTTCAACTCTGGTCAAGGGCACATGCCAGGGTTGCGGGCTCGATCCCCAGTGGGGGGCGTGCAGGAGGCAGCCAATCAGTGATTCTCTTTCATCATTGATGTTTCTATCTCTCTCTCCCTCTCCTTCCTCTCTGAAATCAATTACATATATACACTGAGTGGCCAGATTATTATGACTACCCCATCAGTACTTCATTGACACTTCCAAAAATACTGAATATTGAAAACTTCCTAAGCAAATACTCTCAAGGTTTTATTATTATTATTATTTGCATAACTAATTCACTTCATTGAACTGATGGGGTGGTCATAATAATCTGGCCAGTCATAATAATCTGATCACTCAGTATACACACACACACACACACACACACACACACACACACACACACGAGGCCCGGTGCACAAATTCGTGCACCAGTGGGGTCCCTCGCCTGGTCTGCGGGATGCAGCTGAAACCAGCTCTCTGACATCCCCCGAGGGGTCCTGGATTGTGAGAGGGTGCAGACCAGGCCAAGGGACCCTACTGGTGCATGCAATCAGGGCCGGGGAGGGATGTGGGAGGGCGTGTCCAGCCCATCTCACTCAGTCCCAATTGGCCGGACCCCAGCAGCAAGCTAACCTACTGGTCAACTGTCTGTCCCCTGGTGGTCAGTACATGTCATAACGACAGGTCAACCGGTCAACTGTCTGCCCCCTGGTGGTCAGTGCATATCATAGTGAGTGGTTGAGCAGCCTTAGCATATCATTAGCTTATTACGCTTTGATTAATTGAACGGCCAACTGGTCAACCAGACACTTAGCATATTAGACTTTTATGATATATGATATTAAAAATCTCTTTGCTTGTAGATTTTTTTAGTTTTTTTTAACTTTATTTTTATTTTGACACTATTACGGATATCCCCATTTTGCCCACCTCCATGCAGCCTCTGGACCTCACCACACTGTTGTCTATGTCTATGGTTTATGCATATATGTCCTTGGCTAATCCTTTCACCTTCTTTCATCCAGTCTGCATCCCCCTTCCCTCTGAGATCTGTCAATCTGTCTCACGCATCTGTGCCTCTGGTTCTATTTTGTTCGTCTGTTTATTTTGTTATCTAGATTCCACATGTAAGTGAGAGATCACATGGTATTTGCCTTTCTCTGACTGGCTTATTTCATGTAGCACCGTATTCTCCAGGTCCATCCATGCTGTCCCAAATGATAAGTGTTCATTCTTTTTCATGGCCACGTAGCATTCCATGGTGTAACCGTACCACTTTCGTTTCTGATTTCTCAATGTCGGAGAACTGCCACTCACCCTTTCTGCCCGCTCCACGCCAGGCTGGAGAGCTGCAGTCTGACTTCTGCATGCTGCAAGGACCTCTCCTCGGCGCTCAGCGTCAGAAAGAGCCTGGTGAACCTGAACCTCCTGGGGAATGACCTGGGGCCCGAGGGCGTCAACACATTGTGGAAGTCTCTGCAGAAACCCTCGTGCAAACTGCAGAAACTTGGGTAATGCCCCTGGCTTTTACATCCCCCCTTGAGGTGTGGGGAAGGGTTGGGTAATAGATAGATATTAGGGTCTAGTGCACACATTCGTGCACCTTGAAGGAACTGTGGGCTGTGAGGCTGTGGTGGGTACAGGGGTGGGTCTCAGCCCATTTTCTGCGCCCCCGCCCAGCCCCTCCCACTTTGGCCCCCGGTCCCCTCTCTGCTGGCAGCCTTGCTCCCGCTGCCGCAGCTCCCACATGCTGACGGTGCTGGCCTCACTTGCACCCGCTGATGGCACAGAATGATTGGGGCTGGCACGAGCAGCGGGTGCAAGTGGGGCCAGTGCTGTCAGTGGGTACGAGCAGCGGCTGCTGCCCTGATTGCCACTCAGGAACAGGGGGAGGTGGGGAAGCCCTCAGGGGGAACCGGGGATGGCAGCCACTGCTCACACCCACTGATGGCGCTGAGCGATTGGGACCCGGTGGGACCACAGTGCAGGGGAGCAAAGAATTTTCAGTAACTACCAAAGGCTTACCCTGATGACAGTGACTGGCTCCCCGCCTTGGTCTGGTGCCCCCGCTCACCTGCTCTACCATCCCGCTCCGGATGATGCCTGCGATGTTCCGTGTATGTGCGCCCCCTGGTGGTCAGCACACATCATAGTGACCGGTTATTCGGTTATTCCACCATTTGGTCTATTTGCATATTAGGGTTTTATAGAGAGAGATTCTGTTTATTTACTTGTTTTAACTTTTAAAAAATATATTTTTATTGTTGATAGTATTACAAATATCTCCCATTTTCTTCCCTCCTTACCCCCCTCCTTCCCCTATTCACTCCAGGTCTTCAGTACCCAATTGCCCATGTTCATGGGCTATGCATATAAGTATATAAGTTCTTTGGTTTATCTCTTTTCATCCTCCCTCCTCCCCCCACCCCACATCAAGGTATGTCAGTCTGTTCCATGCCTCCCTGCTTCAGGTATTATTTATTTTTTAAAATATATTTTTAGCTGGTTTGGCTCAGTGGATAGAGCATTGGCCTGCGGACTGAACCCATGAGGGTCATGGGTTCCATTCCAGTCAAGGGCACATGCCTGGGTTGCAAGCTCGATCCCCAGTAGGGACCATGCAGGAGGCAGCTGAGCAATGATTCTCTCATCACTGATGTTTCTATCTCGCTCTCCCTCTCCCTTCCTCTCTCTGAAATCAATAATATGAGGACAAACAGGTGAGCTTTTATATTTATCCTCTTAGCCAATCATCTCTTCTAATTCTCTATTCTTTTTTTATTTGGCTTGTTTTCTTGCAGGCTGGAGAAAGACTTATACCATCTTGTGGAAGGGAAGTTGCAGGAATTACAGGAGAAGGGGCATTTTCTGAGAATCCTGTGTAAGTGGGATTTCAATGAGCTTGAAGATAAATGGTGGTGGTGACCAAGGATGAGATGCCCCTGCTTTCCCGTGGAAGGTTCTGGAACACAACCACCAGGAGGTCCTCACCGATGTATTGTTCAGGCGCCACTGTTTGTGGGATGAGTGGGCTGTCACCTCTATTGTTTTCCACAGTGTTGTGGGCAGCATATTAAATGCCCAACCTCCAGAATCCTCATCAAATACTGTATTCGACCCCAAGAGCCTATGTTGGCTTTAAGGTTTTTTTTGTGTGGGTATTTTTTGTCTTTCTTTGATGTAATGTTTGAAATTCTTGAGTGTGTTGCAAAGATTCAATAAAGCGAAGCATATAAAAATAGATGGAGGAAACCCAAAGCTTCATTTCTTATGGACTGAGCTGTGGTAATGATGTAATTATTATTACATAATTATTGTACTGTGATTAAATAAGGCAGACGGACTTCCAAAACCACTCTTTTCTCTTTTTCCCCCATTTTAAAATTTATTTTATATTTTATTTTCTTCTCTCTTCCCCCTATATTTTATTTATTTATTTACAACCACTCTTTTTTTTAAAAAAAATATTTTATCTTTTTTTTACAGAGAGAAGGGGAGAGGGATAGAAAGTTAGAAACATCAATGAGAGAGAAACATCGATCAGCTGCCTCCTGCACACTCCCTACTGGGTATGTGCCCGCAACCAAGGTACATGCCCTTGACCAGAATTGAACCCGGGACCCTTGAGTCTGCAGGCCAACGCTCTATCCATTGAGCCAAACCGGTTAGGGCAATTTACAACCACTCTTAATCCCCATCATGTTTTTGGAATTTTCCGTTGGTCTAGAATTTTTGAATTTGTCACAGAGTCCCTTAAATTAGGTCACAGTATTTCAAAAATGTTTAGAATACTCGAAGATGGCTTCAAAGTGAGTTGGGGGCCCTGGGATCAACAACACCAGCCCCCCCCCCCCACACACACCCTCCGGAACAGGAATGCCCGTCATGGGTGTGTGCACCTGGCTTCAGGGGATTCACACAGCTTTCCCGGCGACAGGGAGAGTGGCATTTGAAGGCTCAGTGTGAGGACAAATCCACCTTCAGCTTGGGGTGGGGTGGTCCTTTCTGCACCACTGCACCTCCACTGATACCAGCAGCTCTGCCCACTGAGGTGTCACATGAATTCCACGCATTGTGTGCTAGTGTCTTGCTGGATCAGAGTTCAGTTCACGGCCGTCTGCATCCCTCACACCACCCACCTCCCTCCCATCAGAGTATTTATTTTATTTTTTAACTTTATTTTTATTGTTGTCACTATTACAAATGTCTCCATTACCCACTTTCATCCAGACCACCCCCCCTTTCTTCTGGTCATCACCAGACTGTTGTCTGTGTCTATAGGTTATGCATAAATGTTCTTCACCTTCTTTCATCCAATCCGAGAGAGGGAGAGAGAGAGAGAGAGAGAGGAGAAAGAAGGAGAGAGAAACATTGATTTGTTGTTCCACTTATTCATGCATTCATTGGTTGATTCCTGTACTAATATATGACCTGGCGAGGGATTGAACCCACAATCTTGGCATATCAGGATGATGCTCTAATTGACTGAGCTACCCAGCCAGGGCTAGAGTTATTTATTATTATTTTAAAATATCTTTATTGATTTCAGAGAGGAAGGGAGATGGGGAGAGAGAGAGAAACATTAATGATGAGAATCATTGATTGGCAGCCTCCTGAATGCCACCTACTGGGGATTGAGCCCAAAACCTGGGCATGTGCCCTGACCAGGAATCAAACCGTGACCTCCTGGTTCATAGGTCGATGCTCAACCACTGAGCCACATGTGCCAGGTGAGGGCTAGAGTTATTTTGATCCTTCTCTCCGTTGCCTTCATAATGGCATGTGCTACCCTTGTATGTCTAAGTAGCTACCTTAAAGCCCCAGACTCCTGTACAAGATGACATTTGCAAGGTTGTCCATTTAGTGGAATTTATAGCATCAATTATTAGAAACCACCTGAATGCCTGTCACTGTGGAGGAATAGAGCATTCAAATGAAGGACTTATATGCACACTGCCATTGTATGTGTCAGGTCAAAAAACAAGGGTAGATAGATCGATATAGATCTATCTATCTCTATATATCTATATCTATATCATAGATATTTAGGGTGTCCAAAATGTATACACACACTTTGAATAATTATAAAGGCAGTGTTTGCCTGGCCAGCATGGCTCAGTGGTTGAGCGTCGACCTATGAACCAGGAGGTCAGGGTTCGATTCCTGGTCAAGGGCACATGCCCAGGTTGTAGGCTCCATCCCCAGTATGTGTGTGTGGTGGGAGGGGGGGCATGAAGAAGGCAGCCAATCAATGATTCTCTCTCATCATTAATGTTTTTCTCTCTCTCCCTCTTACTTCCTTTCTGAAATCGATAACAAATATATTAAAATGTATTTAAAAGCAACAACAAACCCAATGCCCACAAATCAATGTTCCTCTCTCTGTGAAATCAATAAATAAAAATTTTTAAAAAAGGATTTACAACATGATTTAAGATACAAAACTTTATTGAGGGTTTAACATGTCACTGTGAAACAGGGAGGAGCAGTTACCTCGAAGGCCTCTCCATGGCTTGCCACAAAGTCACAAGGCAAATAAAACCCATGTTAATACACAATTAATAAAACACACCTGAACGGGGCCCCAGAAGAGTCGGGGTCAGTAATTTGCGGCTCCTGGGCACAGAGCAGGTACGTGTGTGTGTGTGTGTGTGTGTGTGTGTGTGTGTGTGTGTGTGTGTAGGGGGAGGACTCCGATACTTATCCTTGGAAGCCGCTGTTGAGTCTGACAGTCCAGGTTGCTTGCAAGCCCACGCCTGCCCCTCTGGTTCTGGGCCTGGTCCCATCACTGATGGGTGATGGTCAAGCAGGGGTTTCTCTCTTCTTCGGCCACCAGGAGTTCCTGGGTTTCCTCGTCAAATTCAGCTTTCTCCAGCCTGGCAAGTAGAGAAGGGGCTCTATTTAACTCATGCGCGTCTTCCTTCTCTGTGTCTCTGTAAATATATATATATATACATATATATATATATATATATATATATATATATATGTATACGATATCTATTATCAGAGAGCATGTGAGTGCGATAGATTGGAATTAAATATCTATGACAAAAAACAAATCGCTTTCTGATTGCA
>NW_005872025.1:51346-63546 GCF_000147115.1 Myotis lucifugus
AAACCCCCCCCCCCCCAACTGGCCCCAGCTTGGGAGCCTCGTGGGCATTTAAACGCAGTGAGACTAGACCGTGGAGGTCACCCACCCGCCCCCCACCCCCTCCCTCAGCTCCAGGCCGGACCCCACCCGCGTGCAGCACAGGCACCACTCACTCCAGAGTCTGCAGCCCGCACTCCGGGTGCCTCAGGGCGGCGCACAGCAGCTGAACCCCATGGTGGCCCAAGGGGTTCCCAGCCAGGTTGAGTTCCTTCAGGCATCGGCTTCCCCTGAGAACAGAAGCGAGGTCCTCACAGCAGGCGCTGGTCAACTGGCACGCGTCCAGCCTGCAACAGACCCCCGGTGAGAAGCGCCCTGGTCCCGCGGGGCGGAGGCGCAGGAGGTGGCAGGTGAACTGGATGTGCATGTGGCCCAGGCTCGCCCCTCGCCTCTGCCCGCACCGCATCCAACTGTCCCGCGCTTGTGGCGTCGGATTAGGGCTCTGGGGTAGATTGTGCAATCGGCCACACCCGTCTGCTCCTCTCTGAACACAGGCTCATGGATACGGGACTGCAGCTCACCCCACTCGGGGTGAAGTCTGTCGCCACCCCTGCATCTGGGCGGGCATCGCCTGGCTTTGGCGAATATGACACAGTGGAGGCCACGTGAGGTGAGCTCTGGGCTGACACCTTGCACATTTCTCGTTCTCTGGGATCCCTGAGAGGCTGGTTGTGTCATTACAGAAGTCCATAGGTGGATGCTCTGACCACAGCACCCGGAAATATAACTGCATGTGGGGGCGGGGTCTTCACAGAGGCAGGTAGGTTAGAGTGAGGCCATTAGGTTCCGCTCTAATCCACCATGACGGGTGTCCTTCTAAGAAGAGGAGCCCCGCGGGGCTCAGTGGTTGAGCTTCAATCTATAAACCAGGAGGTCATGGTTCGATTCCCGGTCAGGGCACATGTGTGGGTTGCATGTACAGGAGGCATGATTCTCTCTCATCATTGATGTTTCTATCTCTCTCTCCCTCTCCCTTCCTCTCTGAAATCAATAAAAATATATTTTTAAAAAAAGACTCTATGTATTGGAGTAGGTAATTTTAGCATGACGGCTAACTGCTATGTGCCCCAATGGGATTTTATTTGTCCCTCTCTTGCTGTCCATCAATCCTCAGTCTTTGGCCCCCCCACCAAGATGTAGCCATGCCATCGAAGAGGTACCCACCCAAGATTCTCTAAGTGGCAGTTGGGATGCAGCAGAGCTTCGCACAGCAGCCTCACACCGTCATCTTCTATGTTGTTGTGCCCGATTTGCAGATTTCTCAGGTTTGGGTTTCCCGTGAGGATGGAGGCGAGGTCCTGACAGCCATTGGCAGTTATGAAACAGTTGAACAAACTGCAAGAGAACAGTAGTGATGCCACCTTCCAGGGTTACTACATTTTTTAAAAAATCCTCACTCGAGGATATATTTGTTGATTTAAGAGAGGGGGGGGGGGAGAAAGGGAAAAAGAGAGAGGGAGAAAGAGAGAAAGAAACATTGATTTGTTGTTCTACTTATTTATGAATTCATTGGTTGACTCTTGTATATACCCTGACTGGGGATTGAACCTACAACCTTGGCCTATCAGGACGAAGCTTCAACCAACTGAGCTACACAAACAGGGATGACGTCTTGATTCTATCGTTACTATTCACTGAAGTCTTTCTGTCCTTCTACATATTATGGCTCCTCCCAGCCCTCAACCTCATCACAGATATGTTAAGATCCTTATATTTTATGTTCTGCAGGTTCTCTCTTACTTATCCTACTAGGAAAAAATAAGAATGCTTGAATCTGTAGATTGGAGTCTTTCGCCAGTTACGGAAAAATTTTAGCCATTAATTCTTTAAATATTTTCTCTTTCTAGGATTCCTATCAAAGGTGCATACTTTCTTGCTTTACTTCTCATTTCTTCTCTCTTTGCCTCTTTTTCTCTCTTCATGCTGCCCCTGGATAATTACGTTCTAGCTTCTATTTTACTAATTCTCTCTTTAATTATGTCTAATCTACTGCTTAACCCATTTTACTCATTCTCTCTTTAATTGTATCAAATCTACTGTTCGAACCATATAGAAAGTTTTTGATATCAGTTATACTGATCATTTCTAGATGTTTCATTTTATTTGGTTTCTCAATTTGCCAATTTTATTTCAGTTTATGGTTTCCTTTTCTTAAGATATTTAAATTTATTATTTTCCTTTAAACAAAGTAAACATGATTTTTTAAAGATATTAAATCTGATTTCTCCAATTTCTGAAGTTTGGTAGGTGTGTTTGGCACTATTTTTTTGTGTTTAGATCATTTTCACTATGTGTGGTTTTATTGACCTTGAAAGATTGTTTTAGGAATAAATTGATGCCAAAGATTATGTTATCCTATTATCTACCTCCATGGAAGTCGTGTACTTGTTTTTTCCAGTTGCCTAGTTTAATATTTTAAAATATTAATGTATTATATTTTTATATATATGTTATAAAATATATAAAATACATATTTTGAATAAACATATATCTCAAGGATTTTTGGACAACCTCAAGTGGTCTGCATTTAGTCTATACAGATTACTTCTGCATCAGCTTCTGGATGTTTTAATATTTCAAAATATGTATGTGAGGGACCCCCCTAATTCATGACATTCATGCACTAGGGGGGTCCCTCAGCCCAGCCTGTGTGCTCTCGCAGTTCAGGACCTCTTGGGGGATGTCTGTGCGGGTGGGCCTAACCTGGCAGTCGGACATCCCCCAAAGGGTCCTTAACGCTGCCACAGAGGTGAGAGAGGCTCCCGCCACTGCTGCTGTGCTCGCCAGCCTTGAGCCCAGCTTCTGGCTGAGCGGCGCTCCCCCTATGGGAGCGCACTGACCACCAGGGGGCAAATCCTGCATTGAGCGTCTGCCCCCTGGTGGTCAGTGCACATAATAGTGACTGGTCGTTATGCTGTTTGGTTGGTTTGCATATTAGGGTTTTATTATATAGGATATTTTTAGTATCTTGCAGATCAAGGATTGAGCCAGATAACCTAACCCACCATTATGACATCAAGAATGCCTCTGACCATTTTCTCACCTTATTCAACACATCCTCCAAGGAAGGAATATCAAGCAAGGAATACAAAGATTTCTTGAGAGGATAGGTAAAATGATTCTGCCTAATCCCACCAGTCTCTTGATTTCTCAGGGAGCAGCATTTGATGATGAAATGCTATTCTAATGGGTAACCCCAAAACGCCACCTCCAACCACCACCACCATGACTACCACCACCACGACTTCCACCATCACCACCATCACCACCACTGGATATTCAAATATTTCTCAATTTTATAACATGAAATGAAGTCTTTTTCATTCTCTGCTTTCCCCTTACTCTCTTGCTGTCCTTATTCCTTCCTCAAGTATCCCTGATTTTATCCATGTCAATTCCCACCTACATTATCAGGTCTTCCATCCCCATGCTTAACCCTTGTACCTGAAATTTCAGCTCTCCTTCTCCAACTGACAAAACTTATACATCTTGTACAACACACAGCAAAAACATCTAGTCATAAAACCGCCCCTCAGCCTCAGTCCCAATTTCTCTCTCTCAGCCCTTATGTGTATATTCTCTGATGAAGGACCAGTTACCACACATTAAATCTGTAACATAGAGTCAGGGTATGGGTTGGTTCATCTGAACACCTCTCCAAGAATCTGAATCAAATCATTTATCACCTTCTCACCTTCATCTCAGTCACGGACCCTTTGGCTTTTTTCATTTCCGGGTGCCTCCCCACCAATCCAAACCTCTGAGAAGGAGGCTTGGTCTTCCAGGGAAGCCTCCAAAACACTTACCTTAGTGACTTCAGGTAGCAGGATGGCTGTTTCAAGGCCTCGCCGAGAAGGTTCAAGTCTTTGTCTTCCAGGCCATTTGTGCTGAGGTCTAGGTGGGTCAAGTTCCTGTTAATCAGGACAACATCACGGAGACGTTCCCAGCAAGGTTCCCTGAGGCAGCAGTCAACTAACCTGTAGGGACAAATACATGGGAGAAAAGGAAGGAAAGGACTTCATATTGAGAGTATTCCTATCATCCTATAGAGGGTGCCCCCCCAAAAAATGTATACACACTTTAACGCTGATAACTCATGTGATTTTCAATCCTTTTCAGGTTTAACTGATTTGAAATCATTGGTGAAGCCAGACTAAGCTTTGAACAAAGAAAATGTACCCTAAAGTGCCACTGGACTTCTTTTTTTAATGGGGAAGCATAAAAGATAAAGTTTATGGTACAAAACCAGCAACAGTTGACAATACACAAAAACCGAACTGACAAATTCTTGATGTTTGTGATTCTATTGCTTTGCGTTATCAGCAATGCCTAGACCAGAACAGTCATCAGTTTGAAAACAGGCACTGGCAAAAAAAATTATTCATTTCTGTAGATTCATTAAATTTTTTTTTGTTAATCCTCACCCAAGGATATTTTCCCATTGATTTTTGGAGAGAGTGGAAGGGAGGTGGGGAGACACAGAGAGAAACATCAATGTGAGAAAGATATCGATTGGTTGCTTCCCAAATGCGCCCAGACCAAAGCTGGGGAGAGAGCCTGCAACCAAGGTATGTGCTCTTGACCAGAATCAAACTTGGGACCCTTCAGTTTGAGCGCTGATGCTCTATCCACTGAGCCAAACCAGCTAGGGCAATTCATTTAAATTTAAAAAATGAACTCTATATTAATAAACACTGACTTTATAATAATTCAAGGTGTGTGTACACTTTTTGGGACACCCTGTATATATATGAACTTCTCTTTTATCTGAAAATACATCCCTTTTTTAGCCTCTTACATGATAAAGAGATTAGAACATAAAACTGACCTAGTCATGTAGAAGTAAATTCTAATTCTACATTGGATTCTGTTTTTGGTCAAGATACCGCTTCCTTGTGGATTGGTCATGTGCATTGAATTACCTTATGTGTAAAATCTGTAACTTTTTCAATTCTGTTATTCTTTTGCTGTAATTTTTTTAAAAAAATTATTGTTGACAGTATTACAGATGTCCCCTACTCCTCCCCCCTTTTTATGTTTCAATTACAGTTGACATACATATTGTATTCATTTCAGGGATACTAGTACACTCCATGATTAGAAATTTATATAACTTAGGAAGTGATCACCCACAATAAATCTAGTATCCAGTTGGCACCATTCATAGTTATTACAATATCATTGACTATATTGCCCTGGCTATACTTTACATCCCCATGACTGTTTTACATATATCAATAGTACTTATGTTTTTTATTTTATTTTATTTTTTCTTTGTTTTTTTTTTTAAATCTTTATTGTTCAGATTATTACATTTGTTCCTCTTTTTTCCCCCCATAACTCCCCTCCTTCCAGCTCCCACCCCACCCTCCACCCTCACTCCCCACCCACTGAGTTCATCCATAGGTGCATGATTTTTGTCCAGTCACTTCCCGCATCTCCCACACCCCTTTTCCCCCAAGAATAGTCAGTCCATTCCCTTTCTATGTCCCTGATTCATTATAATCACCAGTTCATTCTGTACATCAGGTTATTTATTCACTTGATTCTTAGATTCATTTGTTGATAGATGCATATTTGTTGTTCATAATTTGTATCTTTACCTTTTTCTTCTTCTTCCTCTTCTTAAAGGATATCTTTCAGCATTTCATATAATACTGGTTTGGCGGTGATGAACTCCTTTAGTTTTTCCTTATCTGTGAAGCTCTTTATCTGACCTTCAATTCTGAATGATAGCTTTGCTGGATAAAGTAATCTTGGTTGTAGGTTCTTGGTATTCAGCACTTTGAATATTTCTTGCCATTCCCTTCTGGCCTGCAAAGTTTCTGTTGAGAAATCAGCTGACAGTCGTATGGGTATTCCCTTGTAGGTAATTGAGCCTCTTTCTCTTGCTGCTTTTAAGATTCTCTCTTTGTCTTTTGCTCTTGGCCTTTTAATGATGATGTGTCTTGGTGTGGTCCTCTTTGGATTCCTTTTGTTTGGGGTTCTCTGCGCTTCTTGGACCTGTAAGTCCATTTCTTTCTCCAGGTGGGGGAAGTTTTCTGCCATTATTTCTTGAAATAGGTTTTCAATATCTTGCTGTCTCTCATCTTCTGGCACTCCAATAATTCTGATATTAGACTGCTTAAAGCTGTCCCAGAGGCTCCTTACACTATCTTCACACTTTCGGATTCTTTTTTCATTTTGTTTTTCCAATTGGGTGTTTTTTGTCGAATCTTTGGTTTGATTCTTGTGCTCCTCTGGTCTGCTATTGGGTATAATATTCTTTATTTCAGTCCGTGTATGCTTACTTTCTAATTTCTTTATCGTAGCATCGAGGGTCTCATTAGTTTTCGTGAGGCTCTGCACAAATTTATGGCAAGCCCTCAAAATTGCGATTCTTAGCTCCATATCCTCCATTTCTGTCATGTTTTTTTGTCTCCGCATCTTATATGCTTTCTTGGTGCACCCCCTTGTGGTCTCTGTGCGCAGTCTTGTTCTAGCCAAGCCTTAATTGTTGTAGTTAATACTAGAGGGATTTGACCACCAGGCCGACTGGCTGTAGGAATCAGCTGTGGAAAACGTCTGTCTTCTGGGGAGGCGCTAGTCCAGCCTTTGCCTGAGGCTGTGCGCAGGGCTTGGGCGGGGCGGGCTCAACAGGGCGGGGGGAGGGAGCAGCTATGGCCGCTCTCAGTCCGTCCCCAGGGGCTCTGCCTCTCTGTCCCCGTAACCGCTGCAAACCTCGGAGGGGCCGTAGCCAGACAGTCCCGCTTCTCCCGTTTGAGTCTGGGTCCCTAGAGACTCGCCCGGATCTGTAGCCCAGAGTCTGAGACTCGCTCCTGATTGAAAACGACAATCGCGCCCTCAGCCGCCAGCCCGCTTTGCGCGCGCACCCTCACCACCGCACCGCCGTACCTTTAAATTTTCCACACTGCGCCTCCGCTGAGCGTCGGAATGCTGTTGTTTTTGCTTCTAGTTGAAGAGACTCTCCTCAGCCAGCCTTCCTGTGGTTCTGGTTGATGTCCGCTCCGACTTTTAGTTGTATTTTTGAAGTGGTTGTTCGAGGCAGCAAACTCCGGTGTTTACCTATGCCGCCATCTTCTCGTCCCAACGTTTCTTTTCATGTTTTTTATTTTAAATCCTCACCCAGGGATATGTTTTTATTGATTTTAGAGAAATAAAGGGAGAGAGGGAGAGAGAGAGAGAGAGAGAGAGAGAGAGAGAGAGAGAGAGAGAAACATTGATGTGAAAGAGAAACATCGATCAGTTGCCTCCTGTACATGCCCTAACTAGAATTGAACCCACAATCTTTCAGTGCATGGGAGAACACTCCAACCAACCAAACCACCTGGCCAGGGCCCAATTTGTACTTCTTAATCACTTCACCTTTATCACCTAGTCCCCCAACCCTCCTCCCCTCTGGCAACCATCAGTTTATTCTCTGCATCTACGAGTCTGTTCTGCTTGTGTATTTTTGTTCTTTAGGTCTCATATACCCATGAAATCCTATAGTATTTTTCTCTCGCTGCCTGACTCATTTCACTTAGTGCAATACCATGATAGTTCGTGGCTTTCCAAGGGATGCACGTTTACTTTGGACAATTGTAAGGTACAGCGAAATATGGAGCAGATGTTGTGAGCTAGTGGATAGATTTTAGACAGTAGGCCATGGTGTTCAACAGTGGGCACTCCCAACAGTCACTTACCCCAAGCCCCTCAGAGCACAAGCTGGGAGGCACAGGGCTTCACACAAGAGGGACAGCCCATTGCCCAAGCAATTGTAGGATAAGTCCAGAACCTTCAGCTTCGTGTTCCTCATCAGGACCTCCTTGAGTCCTTCACAATCATCCGCTAAGAGGCCACACTCCACCAGCCTGTGAGGAAGAGGAAATGTCAGATCCCATCAGCTTCTATGTCTCCGATTCACCCCTCTGGCTAGTCCCATCAGAGTCAGGAAGCCCATGTTTGCTCTGCTTGAGTCTCACCCTGAAACCCATCACCCATTCTCTAGACTTGAGACACATACACATGAAGTTACTGTTCATACACAGCTTCCAGTTCCCCAATGAAAATCCCCCAAGACATCACGTGATCAACAAGGCTTCCACCTGTTCCTAAATCCATGTGGGTCAGCCACACGGGCCATGTTGAGTTGCTTGACCTCTATCAGGTGTTATTCTTCAAGGTATTGGCTATGTTTGCTGTTCCTCTAATTCCACCCCTCCAACTCCTGAACCCCACTTAGGATGTACTTGTTCACCCTGAATTGTCCTGAATTGCACAGACCTGCATTACTAGCATTCAGGTCCAGAAACACATCGTGTCCATCACCCCTGTCACTTATCCTCACCTCTAACACCATGGTCTTGCCCATCTGTGAACTTTATATAAATAAAATCATATGATATATTTACTACTACTCTTCAGTGTGTCTCATTTCCATCCATGAGACCTGTGAGATTCATCCAAATTTGTTGCTATCATTATAGATTGTTCACTCTCAGGAAGGGAGTCTATAACGACAGGTCTCTCTCTTTTTTTATTGTTTTATTGCTTAAAGTATTACAAAAAGTATTACATATGTCTCTTTTTTCCCCCCGCCCTTGACAATCCCCTGGCCTCCCCTACCCCCAGTGTCTTATGTCCATTGGTTATGCTTATATGCATGCATACAAGTCCTTCGGTTGATCTCTTACCTAACTGACTATTAGTAGGTATTTCCATTTTTCAGATATCATGAATCATCATCATGAATATTGTAGGTCCTATCTTTTGGCAAACTTATGCATACAGCTCTGTTGGATGTACATCTCAATGTGAGATTGCTAGGTTACACAAGATGTCAGAACCCACGAAAGCCAAAGAGAGGCAAACGGTTTTCCAAAGTGGTTGTACCAATTTAGAAACTTGAACTCCCCTATTTAACACTCAAGTTCACGGAAAGGTAAGCTTGTCTATGAAGAATAGAAAAAAGGATGAACGTAGACAGGTAAGAAAAATGTATGAGGCTGGTGAGCTTGGAGACCTACAGTAAATTCTCTATGTTGCACGCGGGATTGTTCAAGGCATTACACAGCAACTTGAAGTCATCATGGGAGATTCTTGTGTCACTGAGATCCAGGTGTTTTAAAACCGGGCTCTGGGTGAACACCTCAAAGAAAAACCGGCTTTCAGCGGAGAAGGAAACGTTATTCATCCTGCAGAAAAAAAGAAGGTTGGTTAGGTTTCTATTCAACAAAACCTGAGAAGACGGCTTGAGCACCTGCTGATTCTCACCTGTGAGGTAATATTATCCAATGTTACAAACTCCCAAGTGTAAGCGAATTAACAAAAAAAGTTGCTTTTCTTCCTCATGCAATGATTCAATGAAGATGTTACTGACTGTTTGGGAGGAGGGTTCCTTTAAGACAATAGCTTTCACCCAGCCAGTATGGCTCAGTGGTAGAACAGTGACCTATGAACCAGGAGGTGCCAGCTCAATTCCTGCTCAGAGTACATGCTGGGTTTGCAGGCTTGATCCCCAATAGGGGGTGTGTAAGAGCCAGCTGATAGGTGATTCTCTCTCATTATTGCTGTTTCTATCTCTCTCCCTTCCTCTCTGAAATCAATAAAAATATATTTATACTAGAGGCCCAGTGCACAACATTTGTGCACTCGGGAGCAGAGGGGTCCCTCAGCCCAGCCTGTGACCTTTTGCAGTCCAGGAGCCCTCAGGGGATGTCCGACTGCCGCCACCACCGCTGTGCTCACCAGCTGTCAGCCCAGCTTCTAGCTGAGCAGTGCTCCCCCTGTGGGAGTGCACTGACCACCAGGGGGCAGCTCCTGCATTGAGTGTCTGCCCCCTGGTGGTCAGTGCATGTCATAGTGACTGGTTGTTCCACCATTCTGTCGATTTGCATATTACCCTTTTATTCAGCCTTTGGCTGAAAGACAACAGCACGCTAGGGCAAGGGGAGCACACTTTGGTGGGGGGCACCTAGATATTGCTGCCACACCAGTTCTCAGACTAATATCGCTCTTGCATATTCCTCTCTCTGGAATCCTTACTCTCCACATCATGGCAGAGGAGAATCTAAAATCCTAGACTAGAAAGGCTTTCCAGACCACCAGAATCTCAGATCCACTTACTTCTTTCATACCCACCTCCCACGGAGGAGGATCTACACATTTTATGGGGGGGGACACAGAAACCAACCAAGCCACACGTGACCATATATTCCTGGAGGTCAGGACCATAACTCCTAAGCTCCCTTCATTTCGTGGTATTCAGTACAAAGCCTGCCACCCCACTGGCCCTCAGATATGGGTTGGCACAATGCTCCTGAAGCCTTTTAGGAAGGAGCAGACACAGTAGCTACCAGCAGGGGCTTTGTGCAATCAGCTCCGAGTTCAGAACCCAGCTCTGCCCTCTGTTAGCTTTGTGACCTTGAGCAGCCCATTTCAATGCGGTGAGTAGGGGTAGAGGCTACACAGCTAGAGACATGGGATGTGAGACTCTGCTCTAGGCTGTAAATCTCCAGGTTGCCCCAAAAGCTAGAGGTGAGACTCATTGAATTCCACGGCAGACTCAGGTCCAGGCGGGCCTCCAACTTACTTAAGCTTCTGAAGGCGACACCTGGGGTGCTTCAGATGATTGCTCAGTGTTACGAGGGCCGGCCCGGGGAGGTTACTGTCACTCACTCGGAGTTCTCCAAGGTTCTCATTTGCCGTGAGCACGGAGCAGATGTTATTCCAATCGAGTAACTGGTAAACTGTCCTGGAAGGAAGGAGACAGGAAAAGTTCTCCGTGGGTCAGCAGTCACTCCAAGCCGTTCATAACATAGAAGCATCATGAGTGATCTTCCCAGACGCAGGGCATCTGACTCAGAGCAGATCCACCCATGGTCAGGTCAGCTCATCTTATATTCATGATTCTCAACCAGGGGCCATGTTGTCCCCAAGGGCCGTTGGGCAATGTCTGGGGACATCTGTGGTTGCTCCCACTTGGGGAGAGGGGTGCTTTTGGAATCTAGTGGGCAGAAACCAGGAATGCTCCTCAACATACTAGAATGAACAGAACACTGTCCGCCCATCCACAAATGTCAATAGTGCCAGACTGAAGAACTTTGGTGTATCTGCCGGGAATTTGATAGGGAAAGCTGGAGCCGTAAAGCATAGGTGTTAAATGAACCTCTAGCAAGACACGTAGGCTCACACTGAGCCTTGACCACTTCCTCACTTGGACAGCTTTCGAGATATCATTGCCTCAGTTTCCTTGCTTGTAACATGATAATTAAGAGCCATCTATCTTGGGGGATGAGAAGAGATAAATCAAAGAACTTATATACTTAGATGCATGGACATGGGCAATAGGGTAGTGAAGACATGGGGAGTAGATATGGGCTGGGAGGAAGAGGTTGAAGGGGAGGAAAATGGAAAATGAGAAATACCTGTAATACTATCAACAATAAAAAATAAATTTAAAAAGTGGAGGGAGAGAATCTATCTCATATGATTTTTTATTAAAGTAAGTTAACATTTGGAAGATTGTTCAGAATCCATTTAAAAGGTAATTGTGCCCTAACTGGTTTGGCTCAGTGGATAGAGCATCGACCTGGGGACTGAAGGGTCCCAGGTTTGATTCCAGTCAAGGGCACATACTGGGGTTGTGGGCTCAATTCCCAGTAGGGGGCATGCAGGAGGCAGCCAATCAATGATTCTCTGTCATCATTGATGTTTCTATCTCTCCCTTCCTCTCTGAAATCAATAAAAATATATTTTAATAAATAAATGAAAGGTAATTGTTAGCTGGGAAGTCAAGAAAGAGTGTGGTCCTATGGAAACGGTATGAGAATTAATTTGAGGACCTATCAGCAAATACTTGAGAATGCGTAGGAAGACACTGCACAGCCTCTCCTATTCAGTCTTCCTAGCGCCTCCCAATACGGCAGTTCACACGGTTGCCTTTTTTTACAACGAGGCAACTTCAACAGAGAAAGACCACCCTGCGGACAAGGTCACCTGTTTCCTAAGGAGTCCAGCCAGGATGTGAGCCGAGGTCTGTTTGACAGAAAAAGGTGAGGTCCCCAACCCCAGTCCTCTATGAAAAATGCCGGGAGCGAAACCCACTCGGGAATACGGACAGATGCTAAAAAGGCAACAGAAAGGAAGTCATTGAATGGACTCACATGGAGGTGTCTACGAAG
>NW_005872025.1:73701-101154 GCF_000147115.1 Myotis lucifugus
ACCAAACATGTCTTCAGGTTGACTACCATCTCTTGATCCCCTCCAGACAGTTACAATTCATCTTATGGAAGAAATATTTCAGATCCTCTCTGGTCTTAGCCCCAAATAAGTTATTGGGCATCCACTACTAAATTGTTGCTGATTTTTTTAATTTTTTTTTAAATATATATTTTATTGGTTTTTTACAGAGAGGAAGGGAGAGGGATAGAGAGTTAGAAACATCGATGAGAGAGAAACATCGATCAGCTGCGTCCTGCACGCCCCCGACTGGGGATGTGCCCGCAACCCAGGTACATGCCCTTGACCAGGAATCGAACCCGGGACCTCCTGGTTCCTAGGTCGATGCTCAACCACTGAGCCACACTGGCCTGGCGTTGCTGATTTTTTTTAAGCATAATGTGGTCCCCGTGTTTACTGCACCTTCTGATGTGAGACATAAAATAGGAGATCGGTAACATTTGTTGCGTCTTTCAAAACTTAATTGTTGACAAAATCTCTCAAATGAAAAAGTGGATTGTAATTCAAGCAAAATCTTTTTATGGGTGGGGTTTGGGTTTAGCACTGCGGACATACTATCCACCCCTATGTTCATTGCAGTGTTTCCAATTCGTGTTTTGGATTTCTTTGGACAAATGGCCAGATGTGAGATGACTGGGTCATAAAGTAGTTCTATTAATTTTTTTGAGAACACTCCATACTATGTTTTCCATAGTAGCTGCACTAATTAGCATCCCATCCACACTGCTTGAGGGTTCCAATTTGTCCACATCCTCGCCAATGTGTGCTTGTGGATTTATTGATGATAGCCATCCTGACTGGTATGAGGTGATATTGATGTGCATCTTGTGGTTTTGATGTGCATTTCTCTGATAAGTGACACTGAACATCTTTTCCTGTGTCTGTTGGACATCTGTATGGACATACTGCTCTTCAGTCACTCCTTATAGTATCATAGAAATTGCTTCCATATCTTCTGGCATGAATACTTCTGGAGAAATCATAGGAAAACATGTTTTGGGTTGTTTTCCTTTTTCATAACATTGCCTTCCTGAAGGAATCTGAATCTGAATCTTCACATTTTCTTCTTTTTCTTTTTCTTCTTTATTTGCTAATCCTCGCCCGAGGATATTTTTCTATTGATTTTTAGAGAGTGGAAGGGAGGGAGGAGACACAGAGAGAGAAACATTGATGTGAGAGAGACACATGGATTGGTTGGTGGCCAGGGATTGAGCTGGCAACCGAGGCACGTGCTCTTGATCAGAACTGAACCTGGGACCCTTCAATCTGCGGGCCGATGCTCTATCCACTGAGCCCTACACCAGCGTCGGCTGTCCCACTTTTCTTTATTTGTTCCTGATAGTGAAGATCTTGTCATTGTGTTTGTGATGAATGCTAGGAAAGGAAAGATACTGGGTGGAATGGGTGTTTTTGTGTGGTCGTGTGTGTGTGTGTGTGTGTGTGTGTGTGTGTGTATCTTGAACTTTCATCTCTGCTCTGTGTTTCTCTGCCCGGTACTCACTGACTTAGGGGACAAAGAGGCACACAAGATGCTCATCAGGAAAAAGCTCCAGGAGGAAAGATGCCTTCATAACCGTATTCATGACATATTCTGTCAGGACATGATCCTAGAACTTGTCAACAAATTTGATTTTGTCTTTCATCATGTGAGTCCGGAGGCTGCCAAGGCCCTGAATGTGTTTCTGATAGGACAGGAAGCATCTGGGAAAACGATGGTTCTAAGAGGGGCGCTGTTTGAGTGGGCCAATGGCAACCTCTGGGCGGATGTGTTCTCTTACGTGATTCACCTCTCTTCTCACGACATCAATCAGATGACCTCTGGCAGCTTGGTGGCGCTGATCTCCAAGGACTGGCCCGAGGGCCGGGCTCCCGTCGCTGACATCCTCTCTGAGCCCCAGAAGATCCTGTTTATCCTTGAGGACTTGGACAATGTGGAACACTCCTTCCGCATAAGCCCGCAGGCTCTGTGCTCCGACGGCAGGCAGCAGGTGTCCACGCCCGTCCTCGTGGCCAGTTTGCTGACCAGAAAGCTGGCCCCAGGCTGTCGCTTCCTCATCACGTCCAGGCCCCAAGGCCAGGCTGTCACCTGGACGATCATGAAGAAGACAGACATGCTCATGACTCTGTCGTTCGCCCGTGAAAAGAGGCACAAGTATTTCACCATATTCTTCAGGGATGGTCAGAGGGCCGAAGCGGCCTTCCAGCTGGTACAGAGGAATGAGCTCTTCTTGCACCTGTGCCAAGTCCCCATCCTCTGCTGGGTCACTTGCGTCGCCCTGCAGCGGCAAATGAACCAGGGGGCTGATTTGAAACGCTCGTGCCAAACGCTCACCGACATCTACACTCACTTCCTGGCAGAGACGCTGACCGCCCAGGCTGCCGACCAGCGGCCCGTGGTCCCCCTGCAAAGTCTCTGCTCACTGGCGCTGGAAGGGTTGCTCCATAACACGTTGCACTTCACCGAGGAGGACCTCAGGGGCGTGGGGTTCACCCAGGCAGATGTCTCCACGTTGCAGACCCTGGAGATTCTCTGGCCCAGCAGCCACATGAAAGGCCATTACAGGTTCATACACTCAAAAGTCCAGGAATTCTGTGCAGCCGTAGCGTTCATGCTGCCGCTGGTCCAGCATGGGATCCCCTCGGCCTGGGGGAGGTGTAAAGGGAAGCGGGAACTATACGATGATTTCAGTCCCGTCATTGCTTCCATGTTCGGTCTTCTTAACAAGAAGAGGAGGAAAACTTTTGAGACGGCCCTCGGCTGCCGTCTCCTGACAGACTACGTCAGCCAGTACCTCCTCATGGAAACGAGGTGTTTTGGTGATAATTTGAAAGCCATTGGGCACCACACACCTTTGTTTCATGGTCTCTTTGAGAACCAGGAGGAAGAATATGTGAAACGGATCATGGACTCCTTTTCAGAAGCGAATATTTATGTTAGAGACCACCGGGATCTGATGGTTTCATCCTACTGTCTGGGGTACTGCCAGCATCTACAGAAACTTAAGCTGAGTATTCAAAACATCTTTGAAAAGAGGTCTAATGAGCAATCAACTCCTAGGTGAGTCTTAAAATTTGTTCCTTTTATTGTTATTGTTGATACGATTACAGAGGTCCCCATTTCCTTACTGTGCCCCCCTACCCAACCTTGGACCCCCCTCTTCCCTCTGGCCATCACCACACTGTTGTCTATCGGTGATGCCTATAGGGCAGTGGTCAGCAAACGGCGGGTCGCGAGCCACATGCGGCTCTTTGGCCCCTTGAGTGTGTGGCTCTTCCACAAAATACCAACTTCTGCTCATGGGCCACAAAGTTTCAATCGCACTGTACGTGCGCATTCATACGTGGTATTTTGTGGAAGAGCCACATTCAAGGGGCCAAAGAGCCCCATGTGGCTCGCAAGCCGCAGTTTGCCGATCACTGCTATAGGGTCTTTGGCTAATCCCTTCACCTTCTTTCATTTTGTTATTTCCTGTATTTCTAAGACCTGCCCATAACTCTAGTGCTTGCTGACCATCCCGGGGCTGAAACTAAAGGAAATACAGTCATCTCTAACGACTGGTGACTTTTTACAATCTCTTGGCTGCAGTTTACATGAGGGTTTCTGGGTTGAACATCAGCCTCATTGACATCTGGAGCCATCAATTGTTTGCTGTCCTGTGACTTGTAAGCAGTTACTTTTTAAAAATATATTTTATTGATTTTAGAGAGGCGGGGAGAGAGAAAGATAGAAACATCAATGATGAGAGAGAATCATTGATCGGCTGCCTCCTGCAGGCCCCCTACTGAGGATCGAGCCCACAACTCAGGCATGTGCCTTTGGCCGGAATCGAACCTGGGACCCTTCAGTCCGCAGGTCGATGCTCTATCCATTGAGCCAAACCAGCCAGGGCAATGTGAGCAGTTTCATAGTATCTCTGACTTTTACCCATGAGACCCCAGTAGAACTGGCTCCCCTAGTTGTGACCATTTAAAAAAAAAGGCTTTGGACATTACCAAATATCCCAAATCACCCCTCATTGATAACCACTGGCTTAACCTCAGTTCTTCTGACATACTGTGTGGATTAACTAAAATAATCCTTATAAATTTCTTCAGGATGTTCCTAATAGCATAGACTGTGAAAAATGTACCATCAATACCAGTGTGATCATCGATATAGGTTCTGGGATAAGGACGTGGACCTTTGGGGGTGGGGCATTATTCTGCTTACTATAGATCGTTAGGGGGAAAGTAATACTTGGCCAGAAACCTGAACTAAGTCAGGGAGGTGGGGAAAAGTGTTGTAGACAGAGGAAGTACAAAGGGTCTGATGTGGGAGTGTGCCTAGGGTGTTCAAAAAAGAGTGAGGAGGCTGGTGTGGAATGAAGTGTGTGTGTGTGTGGGGGGGGGGTGGAGAATAGTAGGAAATGAGGTTAGAGAGATAATGGGGGCAGATATTACAGGGCCTTGTAGGTCACTGTAATAACTGGCTTTAGCCAGAAAAGGTGGAAAACAAATAGAATGAGACTGTTGCTGTGGTGAGAATAGACTGCGGTAAGGGCAAGGGTGGAAGCAAGGAGGCCAGGTAGAAGGCTACTGCATTAATTCAGGTGAGGGTTGGTGGTGGCTTAGATATAAAGGAGGGTGGGTGCCCAGCCCGGGTTGAACATTGATCTTCTAACCAGGAGGTCACGGTTCGATTCCTGGTCAGGGCACATGCCTGGGTTGCAGGCATGGTCCCTAATGTGGGGCGTGTGGGAGGCAGCTGATCAGTGATTCTCTCTCATCATTGATGTTTCTATCTCTCTCTCTCTCCCTCTCCCTTCCTCTCTGAAATCAATAAAAATAGATTTAAAAAACATAGAGGGCGGGCCCTGGCCAGTGTGGCTCAGATGGTTGGAGTATGGCCCCATGCATGGAGAGGGGGCCGTTTGATTCCTGATCTGAGCACATGCCTCGGGATGTGGCCTCGATCTCCACTAGGAGGCACGCAGGTGGTAGCCAATTGATGTTTTTCTCTCTTTCCCTCCCTCTCTCTTAAAACAGTAAAAACACATTAAACAATCACTGGTGTTTCTTAATAGTGAACATCATCACACTCAAAAGCGCCGCACTCAGGGCATTGTCCCTTGCCTGTCTACAGACTCATCCATTCCTTTTTTGGGTCTGGATGTGTGGAGAGCAGCTACAGTGTTTGGACAGGTTCAGGCCTTGGACTAATGAGAGTGCACAGTCCTCTCATTTCCACGTGCCAGTCCCAGCTTAGAGTGCAGAACCCTCTCAGCACAATTATAGCCAACAGCTATAGTTGTAAGCTTGAACCTATGGTCCAAACACCTGGCCCTACATGCCTGAGTGATGTGGGCATGACAGAGTTCAGGTGCCTGTAATTGAGTAGGATTGCAACCCACAAGAATGTTGTAAACATCTTGACCACGCCCTTGCTTTGCCTCGTGGAATCTGGCTATAAAAAAAAGACATGGCCTGTAGTCCATGGCGCTGTCGCTAGCTCTCCATCAGAGAGGACAGTGTCCTACCCAGACCCAGCTTTCATTCTCTTGTCTGTCTTTTCTCCATCCTTCACCGCCCTCTCTCAGGCTCACCGAACCTGGCTGAGCTGGTGCGGCACATAAGGCGCCCAACGTGGGGCTGAGTATGCCATGGCCGTGCCGGCTTGCCAAATGGATGTTGTTGTTTTACATGTGGCCACCCTTTATTGCCTCCCCCCTGGCTCCAAGTCTGGGTTGGTTAACAGTGGCTCTCAACAGATGTCTCAGTGAATGCCTTGTCTTCTAAATCACTGGAGAATTGCATTCTTCCTCCATGTAGAACAATAAGGAGCCTCGTCCACTGGAGAGATGTGTGCACTTTACTCCACACCAGGGAGACCCTCCGGGAACTGGAACTCTGTAACACTGACCTTGACGATACCTCCGACAGGGTTCTGTGTAAAGCCCTGAGCCATCCCGACTGTCAACTTCGGACACTCAAGTAGGTGTTATCTCAATCCTTTGGGGAACAGGAATAACTGGTGTGGATTTTTAAAAATTCCTTTAAAAATATCTTGATTGTTGAAAGTATTACATATGTCCCTTTTTCCCTCCACTGACCCCTTCTAGCCTGCCCCCTCTGCTTCAGGCCTTCGCCGCCATATTGTCTGTGTCCATGGGATATCTATAATAATAAAAGTGTTATATGCTAATTAGATTGGACAGCTGAACAACCTTCCGGACGACCTTCCGGATGAAGCTGGGGCTGCGAGGGCCGAGGCAGCCACTGCAGCTGAGAGGGCTGAGCCCCTTGCACCAATTTCGTGCATCGGGCCTCTAATATATATATTCTTTGGTTGATCACTTCCCACCCACCCTCCCTCCCCCATAAAAATTCTTGCTCTCAGAAATTGCATTCCAACTGTATAATAAAAATGTAATGTGTTAGGCCCTAGCTGGTTTGGCTCAGTGGATAGAACGTTGGCCTGTGGACTGAAAGGTCTCAGGTTTGACTCTGGTCAAGGGCACATGCCTGGGTTGTAGGTTTGATCCCCAGTAGGGGGCATGCAGGAGGCAGCTAATCAATGCTTCTCTATCATAAATGATGTTTCTATCTCTCTCTCCCTCTCCCTTCCTCTCTGAAATCAATAAAAATATATTTTTTAAAATGCAATGTGCTAGGTAGTGTACAACACTATGAAAAGAATAGTACAAGAGTATAGATGCAATCTTTGGGCGGTCTGGGGGGAAACTGAGTTGATGCTTGATTAGGTACCAGAAAGAAGTAGGGAAGCTGGCTACATGCGTGGTAGGAAAGCATTCCTGGCGGAGAAGATGGGCCGACAGAGGCACTGTGGTGTGCAGGGAGAGTAGGAGGAAGTGAGGTCAGAGCCCTATTGGCGCCAAATCATGAAGAGCTGGGCTGTCCACTTAAGGTGCTGGATTTTCTTTAAGTAAAAAACGATTTGTTAACTTATTGGTGATAGCCATTCTGGTGGCATCTCCTTGTGGTGTTAATTTGCATCTCTCTGATAATGGCCTTCAGCATCTTTTCATATATCTATTGGCCATTTGTATGTCCTCTTTGGAGAAGTGTCTATTTCGATCTTTGCCCATTTTTTAATGGGATTATTTATCTTCCTGGTGTTGAGTTGAATAAGTTGTTTAGATATATAAACTTGGAAATTAACAAAAGTGAAATAAAACAGTCAGAGAAAGACCAGAATCTAATGAACAAAGTAAATTGGCAAACAAAATAGAAAGACAGGCATGGATACATGGAACAGACTGACAGCTGTGAGAGGAGAGGGGGGCGGGGGACTGGATAAAAGGTGAAGGGATTACCCCCAAAACATATATACACAGCCCACGGACACGGACAACAATGTGTTGATAGAGGGTAAGGGAGGTAGGGTAGGTGGAGTAGGGTAAGGGGGGATGGGAACAGAAAGAGACTTTGCTGGGGGCGATGGGTGCACAGTGCAGTGTGCAGATGATGTTTTGTTGAGCTGGACACTTAAAACCTGTATGGAATTGTCAACCAACATCAGCCCAACAAATTCAATTTTTAAAAATACCACTTCAACGCTTTGAGCAGATGAGCAAGATCTTGTACTTCGCAGTATCCCTGTGGCTTTGGGTGGATTGAAGATCATGGGAGGGAAGGAGGAAGGGGGGACACCAAGTAAAAGGCTCCTGCAAGGATCTGGGGGAGCGAAGATGGTGGCCCCTGTGGGAGGTTCAGGTGGAGATGGTGAGAAACGATCAGCTTCTGTATTTATTCTGGAGGTAGTGCTGACAGCATTGGCCTTCTTTGGGATGTTCTGTTCTTAGGGGAGGGTGTTCTCCGCTTTGGGGTAGGACCCAGGGATTCTGGGACACATGTGTTTTCTTCAGTAAAATTGTGAACTATTAACGTGTGCATCATCCTGCGGGTGCATTAGCCATGAGCACGTACGGCCTTTACTCTCTTGGGATAGACGCATGGTTTAACTTCACACGCAGACGGGTGTGTGTGGTTTCTTGGCGTCACTTATGGGTACCATTCGGAGGAGGCTCATATGGTAAAAGACCCAGAGGATTATTTCCAAGTCAACAGTCTGATTGGGGGATTAGCAGAGGTTAGTGGACTTGCCAGGGAATCTGGGATGCCGAACGGTCTGGGAAAAAATGGTCCACCCTCAGAAATGTTCTAGAATGAAGCAGGGCAGGCAGGGAAAACCGCAGAGACGATGTGCATGTCGCCCGAGGACCTTGACCGGAACTCTCCTGCTGTTTCCTCTTTGGTAGGTTGACCTATTTCTCGGTCGACACCAGGTTTGAAGAGATGTTCAAGGCAATTGTTCACAACCGGAACCTGACATGCCTTTGCCTGAGTTGCATGCCCATCTCTTCAAAGGTGTTTTCACTTCTGCACGAGGTCTTGGCCAATCCGAGGTGCAGTATCCAGCATCTGAGGTGGGTCGCCACCCAACTGAATGTACATTGTGTGTGTCAGCGGGGGGCGAGGGGCGGGGGGAAGAGCTGGGTGTTCTGGGGGGGCTCTTTGGGTAATACCTCCTGCTACTTCTCCTTGAGGCCACATTCCTAGATTTTTTTTTCAACTGTTTGCTCTGCTTAATTATTATTTTTTTTAAATATATTTTATTGATTTTTCACAGAGAGGAAGGGAGAGAGATAGAGTTAGAAACATCGATGAGAGAGAAACATCGATCAGCTGCCTCTTGCACATCCCCCACTGGGGATGCGCCCGCAACCCAGGTACATGCCCTTGACCGGAATCGAACCCGGGACCTCCCAGTCCGCAGGCTGACGCTCTATCCACTGAGCCAAACCGGTTTCGGCATTCCTAGATTTTTGGCTCATGGTTTACTTCTCTCCTACCAGCGTCAGAGTTCAGAGAGGGAAGATGGCAATGAGTAGAAGGTTAGACAAAGTAAAAAAGTTGGTCAAGAGCCAATTATGCAACACAACACAGGTTATGTCGGGGGGGAATCAGAAGTCACCGTAAATGCGATGGTATGCTGAGTGTCTTGATATCCGAGTTAGAATCCTGAAACACAGTGAAGATGCATATGGGGAGTTGGGGTTGGGGTGAGGGCGGGGGAAGAACTGCCTACTCCATCTCCAAACTTGCCCGAATTTGAACTTGGAGAACTGCTGTGGGGCAAGATGGAGAAGCAGAAGGATCTGATTTTTTTTGGTCATTTTTAGGAGGTATCCTCTCCCTTGATTGGAGCTGTTTTCTCTCGAAAGAGAGATGGCTTGGAAATCTGGGCGGCCTCACCCCATCTGTGTGCATTTCCTCCTATAGCTTAATGAAGTGTGATTTGGAAACCAGTGCCTACCAAGAACTCGCCTCTCTCCTCCTCAGCAGCAAGAACCTGAAGAAACTTACCTTGTCCAAAAATGCTCTGAGTAGAGATGGGATGGAAGTTTTCTGTGATGCTCTGTTCCATCCAAACTGTGTTCTCGAGTCGCTGGTGTAAGTCGGCTTATATAATCCCATCATGTACGCATTTGGACCTGAGCATGAATGTCTGAGCATGTGGTCAACACGATCGTGGGTGTGGCGATGGCTGGCCCAGTAGCTCCGTTGGATAGAGCATCATCCTCATAGGTCCAGGTGGCTGTTTAGATTCCAAGTTAGGGCACATGCCCAAGTAGTGGGCTTGATTTCCGGGGTGGGGGGCGCAGGAGGCAGTTGATCAATGTTGTACTCTCACATTGATGTTTCTCTCTCTTTCCCTCTACCTTCCTCTCCTCTCTCTCTAAAAAAACTCAATAAAAAATTTTTTAAACAGTAAAAAAAAAAAAAGGAAATCTGAGGCTGAGTCCAAGTTTTAAAAAGACAACCAATGAAAGTATAAGTGAAACAAATTGATGTTTCTCTCTCTTCCTCTTTCTCTCTCTCTCTCTCCCTCTCTGTCCCTTCTCTCTCTCTCTCCCTTTCTCTCCTCTTTCCTTCCTCTCTCTCTCCCTTCCTCTCTCTCACTCTTCCTTACTCTCTTTCTCTCTAAAAACCAATTAAGCCCAAGATGGCGTGCCTCAGTGGTTAGAGTGTTTCCCCGACACCTCCTACGCCAAAGGGTCTCAGGTTCTATTCCCTGTCAAGGGTACCTACCTGGATTGCAGGTGGGAGAGGCAACCAATCCATTCCTCTCTTACACTGATGCTCCTCTCTCCCCTCCATTCCATTCCCTCCCTTCCACTTCTAAAAACTCAATGAAAAAACATCCTCAGGTGAGGATTAGCAATAAATCAATGAAAAAAAAAACACCCCACACATATAATGAGGGGAAGTATAATGGCTGAAAGCATGGTGTTCAGAGTCAGGCAGACCTGTTACTCCCAATGGGCAACTTATTGTGTTGGCCACAGTCTATGTAGCTTTTCTCAACTTGCCTTTCACCGTCAGGGGAATGGAGGCATCAGGCTCCCAACCCTATGGCTTTGGAAGGTGAAGTAAATAGGGGGTCGCGTAGGCTCCAAGCACATCTGGGCCATGGCAGCTGACTTGATAAGAGCGAGGACTTACCGTTACTTTCTCGATAAGTAGCTGTGATGGGTGTCATGAGGGATGTGATGTTACTGGGGGCACCAGGAAGGATGCCGATAAGAGGAAGGTGTGGATATAGGTTGCCTTGAAGTAGGGACTTCTGTTTATTCTAGTTTCTACTTCTTTCAAGATAGTAGACAAGGGGCTATGGCCACATTTCTTTATTTCTTGTTATTGATTGATTTTGAGAGAGAGACACATGGATTTGTTGTTCCACATATTTATGTATTCATTTTTTTATTCTTGTGTGTGCTCTGACCAGGAGTCAAACCCTCAACCTTGGTGTATAGGGATGATGCTCCAACTAAATAAGCTATGGGGCAGTGCATAGTAGGTGTATTGTTGTTGTTGTTGTTGTTTTTCAGTCGTCAGAGGATTTCAAAACACAACACCAGGAAGTAAAACAACTCTTTATAATCATTATTGTTCATGTATTGTCCTGTAGAAATATTCATGTGGTTGATTGTAATACCAGTCCCTCTGGTAGTATGACATGGTATTCTATCGTCTTATTTTTTAGGTCAAACGTTTCCAAATGTTCTATTAATTCCTTCTGTTCAAAACTGTATAATTTTTCCCTCATCTTTGTCACTTAAAAATTATAAACCTTTGCCCTGGCTGCCGGGTGACTCCATTGGTTGGAGCATTGTCCTATATCACAGAAGGTTGCAGGTTCGATTCCCAAGCTGGGTCATAACTAGATGCTGGGTCATAACTAGATTGGGGGGACTCCATCCCTGGTCAGTATGCTTCTAAGAGACAAATGATGGAAGTATCTGTCTCGTGTTGATGTTTCTCTCTTCTCTCTCTCTCTCTCTCTCTCTCTCTCTCTCTGTCTCTCTCTCTCTCTCTCTCAATAAAACCATACCCTCAGGTGCATCTTTAAAAAATGATAAACATTTCATAAAGTCATTCAAGCTTGTAATCAAGCTGATTATTTCTCCACATGTGATACCCTAAGACTCTAGCCCCTAGCTCTGTAATTTAGACTTAATGGTCTTGCTCAGTGACTTGAGAGAGAATAATACATGCTCTTCTTTCTAACTCCAAGTCTCAAAATATATATACAATTGTCTTCAAAACCTCTTTATGCTAGGATCTCTCTGGTCCCCGAGGAACCCAGTAAGTAATTGCCAGTATTACTTAGTTTACTTCTGTTAAAAAAAGGGTCTGAAGGTATTGGCTCAGTACTGACACTCCCAATAGGTGTAATGTCACCTCAGGATGCCATCTTCATGATTTGTTTCCTGTTTGATTTTTTCGGACAGATTTGAGATTTGATTCACATACCATAATATACATCCATTTACGGTTTACATTCAGCCCTGGCTGGTGTGTACAGTAGTTAGAGCACTGGCCTGGGCACAGAAGGGTCTTGGATTTAAATCCCAGTCAAGGGCACCTACTTGAGTTACAGGTTTGATTCCAGGCCCCAGTAGGAATGCATGCAGAAGGCAACCAATCCATGCTTCTCTCCCTCCCTCCCTCTCCCTTCCAGTGTCTCTCTTAAAAGAAAAAAATCGAAGGACTTGTATACATGCATATGAGCATAATTAATGGACACAGACACTGGAGGGGGGGGCATTTGCTGGGGGTAGGGGAAGCCGGGGGGAGGTCAATGGGAGAAAAAGAAGACATATGTACTATTATTTGTAATACTTTAAATACTAAAAAAAAAAAAAAAAGAAAAAAATCAATGAAAAAAATATCCTCAGGTGAGGATTAACAAACAATAATGATAAGGTATACATTCTAATGGTCTTTCCATATGCTCAGAGTCCTAGAACCATTACCACCATTAATTATAGGATATCTCAGGTGGTTAAACTGTGTTATTGACTCAGAATCTTCTTCTTCTTCTTCTCCTTCTTCTCCCCTTCTCCTCCTTCTCCTCCTGCTCCTCCTGCTCCTCCTGCTCCTCCTCCTCCTCCTCCTCCTCCTCCTCCTCCTCCTCCTCCTCCTTTTTCTTTTTCTGATTCCCCACAGGTTGCTCTTCTGTTGTCTTACATTACGTTCCTTAAGCTTAATCTCGAGAAGTCTCGTCCTCACCGAAACTCTGAAGCATCTGGATGTGAGCGTGAATAACATACGAGATAACGGAGTGCTGGTGCTGATGATGTCCCTGGTGTTCCCAACCTGTTCAGTGCAAGAGCTGGAGTGAGTCTTGCCACCACTGCTGTCTTCCTTGGACAGTCGTGTGGCTTCTGCAAAGGGGTTTGGGGATGGGAGTTGTCTTGTTTTACTGTTGTGACTCCTCACCTGAGGATTTTTCCCCCCATTACTATTTACAGAGTGGAAGGGAGGCAAGGAGGGCAGGGGAGAGAGAAAGAGACAGAGAGAGATTGATGTCAGAGAGACAAATTGATTGGTTGTCTCCAGCACATGCCAGGAATGGAACCTGCATCTCAGGTACATGCCCTTGACTGGGATGGAACCCTCAACCCTTCCCCGCATGGGCTGAGGCTCTGACCAATGGGCCAACAGCAGCCAGGCAATGGTATTGGTTTTGGACATGAGTAGGGAAGGTAGAATAATGAGCATCAAAAGAGCTTGCCGAGAACAACTCCTTGGAGCTCAAGTCTAGCATCACAAAAACACAGATTAGAAATGGTATCTGATCACTTCATCAATCACATAATTGTCTAGCAACTAGGCTGTATGCTGGAAATGGATATAGATTATTAAATGTCCACTGTAATTAAAAAATGTTTTGGTATCTGAGTCTTCAGACAAAAATACTTACAGCCCAGCTGGTGTCGCTCAGTGGTTGAGCATCAACCTATGAACCAGGGGATCATGGTTCGATTTCTAGTCAGGGCACATGCTTGGGTTGTAGGCTTGATCCCCAGTAGGGGGTGTGAAGGTGGCAGCTGATCAAAGATTTTCATCATTGAATTTTCGATCTTTCTCTCTCCCTCTCCCTTCCTCTCTGAAATCAATAAAAATATATACAAAATGCTTACAGTGTTCTCAGTTTCCCTGATTATAAAATCATGATAGGAGCTGAGTTAATATTCAGTTAGAACTGCGAATATTACCTGACTGTTCTTTTTCTAACTTTTATTTTTATTCTTCACACTATTGCAGATGTTCCCACTTTCCCACGTTGCCCCCATCTACCCAGTCCCTGCCACCCCTTCCCTCTGGCCATCACCACATGCGTGCCTGTGTCTATGGGTGATGCACATATGTTCTTTGGCTAAGTCATTCACCTTCTTTTATGGATCCCTCTTCCCCCTCCACTTTGAAATTTGTCAGTATGTTCCCCGCATCCATGGCTCTGCTTCTATTTTGTTCGTCAATTTTGTTCATTAGATTCCACATGTAAGTGAGATCATGTGGTATTTGTCTTTCGCTGACTGGCTTATTTCATTTGGCATCCTAATCTCCAGGTCCATCCATGCTGTTGCAAAAGGTAAAATTCTCTTCCTTTTTACTGCCACGTGGAATTCCATTGTGTAAATGTGCCACAACTTACTGATTGATTGATTGATTGATTGATTAAGGTATTACATATGTGTCCTTACCTCCTGATTGTTCCCCTACCTCCCCGCTCATGCCCTCACCCCCCTAGTGTCTGTGTCCATTGGTTAGGCTTATATCCATGCACACAAGTACTTTGGTTGATCTCTCCCCTTTCCCTCACACTCCCCTACCTTCCCTCCAAGGTTTGATGGTCTGATCGATCCTTCTCTGTTTCTGGATCTGTTTTTGTTCATCAGTTTATGTTGTTCAATCTATTCCACAAATGAGTGAGATCACGTGATATTTATCTTTCTCCAACTGACTTATTTCGCTTAGCATAATGCTCTCCAGGTCCATCCATGCTGTTGCAAATGGTAGGAGTTAATGTGCCACAACTTTTTTTACCCACTCCTCTACTGAGGGGCGCTAGGGCTAGTTTCCAGATCTTGGCTATGGTACGTAATGCTGCTGTGGACATAGGGGTGCATATAGTCTTTCTAAAGGGTGCTTCGGGATGCTTAAAATGGGTTATAGGTTACTGTTGTCTCTAGGGAGTCCCTTCTTCATGGACATCATGAGGGAGGTTCAAGGACACTCACCACTTCATGCTCTGAGAACCTTTGAGACGGGCAGTCCTGATTCCAGCTCATCTCTCTCTCTGCAGAATGTCTGGCTGCTTTTTCACAGCTAAGGCCTGTGAATACATGGTCTGTGTTCTGCAAAATAACCCCAACCTGAAGAGCCTGGAGCTTGGGAGCAATAACGTCGGGGATGCGGGAATGGAGCTGCTGTGTGGTGCTATGAAACATCCCAACTGCAAGTTGGAGAACATCGGGTAGGTCCCTGGGAGGGAGGGATCTCCTGTGTAGACTTGGGAAGGGCTGAGGGGATAAGTACAACTGGAAATGGGAAGTGGAAACTCGGATGTATTGGTCTATTTTTCGGAATGATGCTCTATGGACACATTCTCTAGTGCACAACTTGGGAGGGAAGTGTTCGGGGCACTAGTCCATACCCATGTGCTTGGGCCACCTTGTCTCCCCAGGGACTGGCCCCAACTCCCCTGTGCATCTCTCCTCACAGGCTGGAAGAGTGCATGTTAACCAGTGCCTGCTGCGCATCCCTTGCCTCTGTCCTTATCAGCAGCAAAACTCTGAGAAAAATCAATCTGCTTGGAAATAACTTGGGTGACGAAGGAATTGTGCAACTTCTGGAGGGCTTGGGACACCCAGATTGTGTCCTCCAGTCAGTCGGGTGAGTGGGGCTCTGTCCTCCTTGGGACAATTCTGTGATGAGATGGTCCAGGGAGTACAGGTGATGGCAGATGCTGTGGCCAGAGTCAGATACCTAGAAAATGAGCAGAACGGTCTTCTCTCTTGGAATATTGAAAATATATGTAGCCCTAGCTGGTTTGAGTCAGTAGATAGAGCATTGGCCTGCGCACTGAAGGTCCCAGGTTCGATTCCGGTCAAGGGCACATGCCTGGGTTGCAAGCTCAATCCTCAGGAGCAGGTGTGCAGGAGGCAGGTGATCAGTGATTCTCTCTCATCATTGATGTTTCTATCACTCTCTTCCCCCTTTCTCTCTGAAATCAACAAAAATATATTTGAAAATATATATGTAGAATCCTTAGAGCTAGAACCCAGTCAATGTGAGTAAAAAGTAACCCTTGGACCCTGACGGGTGACTCAGTTGGCTGGAGCATCATCCCGTACATGAAAAGGTTATGGGTTTGATCTGCACTCTGGGCACTTGCCTAGGCTGTGGGTTCAGTCTCTGGTCCGGGCACCTATAGGAGGCAAAATTTCTCCTATAGGAGATCAATGTTTCTCTCTCTCTCTCCCTCCCTTCCTCTCTCTCAAATCAATATCCTTTAGTAAGAATTGAGAAAGAGCAACTTAAAATTCCGCAAGGCAGTAGAGTGTTAGCCAGGCAAGAGTAACTCTTACCTACTCTTGCATGAGGGAATGGCATCGCCTCATTTTTGCCTATTGGTTCGGAGCCAATCACAGGTGCCTCCTCCACTCAAGGGCGTGAAGACCATTGAGAACCATCTTGGAGGTTGCCAACCACCATTTCTATAAACATTGTGTCCACACGTTTACAGACTTCTGACAATATCTTGCATGGTCTTCCTACTTGCCTTGTTTTTTCTTTGGTTTGTGTTTTTGTTGGTTCCATATTATTTCCCCCTGCTCCCACCCACCCCCGCAGATTTACTGGGGTGTCATGGACATGTCACATTGTGTAATGAGTTCACATATGTATGTATTGTGAATTGATGACCACGATACGAGTAGTAGTAGTTAACATATCCATCTCATCACTTATAGTCACCACTGGTGTGGCTGTGAGAACTTTTAAGATCTACTCTTAGCAATTTTTTTTTACTTCATTATCATTATTGACACTATTACAGATGTCCCTATTTTCCCTATCTTTACCCACCTCCTTCCAGCCTGCAGCCCCCATCCCCTCTGCCCATCACCACACTGTTGTCTATGACCATGGGCTATGATGCGTATATATCCTTTAGCTAATCTCTTCACCTTCTTTCTCCAGTGCCCCCCCTCCCTTCCCCTCTGAGACCTGTCAGCCTGTTCCATGTATCCATGCCTCTGTTTGTATCTTGTCATTTTATTCAGTTCATTACATTCCACATATAAGTGACATCATATGGGATTTGTGTTTCTCTGCTTGGCTTATTTCATTTAGCATAATTCTCTCCAGGTCCATCCATGCTGATTCAAAGGGTGAGGGTTTCTCTTAGAAAATTTCAAGTCTACAATTTGTATTGTCGAGTCCACTATAGTCCTCATTACTTAGGCCATTTCCATGTCTTGGCAATTGTAAATAATGCTGCAATGAACATGAGGATGTAGATAGCTCTTCAAGATATAATTTAATTTTTTCAAGTATATCCCCAGAAGTGGACTTGCTGGGTCATATGGTAGTTCTATTTTTAATGTTTCAAGGAACTTCCAAACTGTGTTCCATAGTGGCTACACTAACTTGCACTCCCACCAACAGTGCACAAGGGTTGCCTTTTCTCCACATCCTTACCAGCGCTTGTTGTTTGGGTATTTATTGAGGATAGCACTTCTGACAGGTGTGAGGTGATGACTTGTTGTGGTTTTTACTTTATTTGCATTGTCTTCATGATCAGGGATGTTGAGTAACAGGGTTTTGGTTACCAGAGGGAAGGGGGTGGGGATTGTAAAGGGTAAAAGTTGTGAAATATATGGTTTTGGAAGATGATCTGACTTTGGGTGGTGGGTACACAATGCAACATACAGCTCATGGATCATAGAAATGTACACTTGAAACCCATATGATCTTATTAACCAACTAGAGGCCCAGTGCACGGGATTCATGCACTGGTGGGGGTGTGGCCTGTGGGGATCAGCCTGCAATGGGAGCACCGCTCATCCTGGTTAGCCGATCAGCTGTGGACACGCCAGCTGAGCTGCGCTCCCATTGTTGTAGCACACTGACCACCAGGGGAAAAGATCCTGCCTTCAGCGTCTGCCCCGTGGTGGTCAGTGTGGGTCATAGTAACTGGTCAACTGGTTGTTCCACCATTTGGTTGCTGGGCTTTTATGATATAGGATGTCACTCCAATAAATTTAACTTTTCAACAATGAATGAAAGAAATGAACCTTGTTTTAAGTGTTATAGGTTGTCAGTACTTACCTGCTAATTGGGACGTTTACATACAGAGAGGGCACAAGGAAATGAATGTGCCTCCCAACCCCCCTCCTTGCTTCAAAGAAATTGAATCAAATGCTATGATCATGGCGCTGGAGTAAGTGCTCCTCCATTCTCTAATCATGTAAACGTACATAGTTTTTATTTTTATTTTTCAATTACGGTTCAAGATGATATGGGTTTCCGGCATACATCATAGTGGTTAGACATTTGTATAATTCACCAAGTGATCCCCCTGAAAAGTCTGGTCCCCACCTGGCATCACCATAGTTATTAATAATCTATTGACTGTTTCCCCTATGCATGTAATCATATTTTAATTAAAAAACTATGACCCTCCATGTTGTAGTCAATAAGTTATTGATCGTATCATTTGTGGTGGCCATGTAATGCTACATGTGTGCAAAGTATTGATTATTGAGTTCCACAGTGTCAGTGGGTAGTATTAATTTAAACTCTTCTTCCAATGGAATTCTTGCCTTGTGATCCAATGCTTAATGGAGACCACTCTGTCTCCTGTCAGAATGAGAGTTTTTAGTCTGGAAAACAGACTCCTTTTCCCTCAGAGTCCACATCAAAGACTCCCTAGAACGCCTGGAGAATGACGTGTGGGGAAAAGGATCCTTGAGGCCACAGAGCCAAAATAGAGCACGGAGGATTAACAGAATTTTCCCTCGGTATTTTCTCAGGCTCGACATAAAGAATATGAACGCAGAAACCATGACGTTGTTCATGACTGTAAGAAACAAAAACACCCACCTGCACGTCACGGACCAATCTTGGGCGAAGAAGGAAGGCAGGGAAGTCAGTTGTAATCTGGGGGATGTAAGTCTTTCTCGGTCCGTCCTGCGGCTGCCTGACCTGCCTTGGCATTTAGGCTCCTCAGACTGGGGAAGAAATCAGCCATGGTTCTGAGGACCTGCCTCCATCCTGCCCTCCCTACAATGTGTTGGGCAGGAATTCCGGTTGCGGCTGGGAAAAGGAGTTATGGTTTCTTGTCAATATTTGTTTGGGGACTTGATGGAGTTAACCACTTTCTTTATAAAACTCCTACACTGTGCACAAGAGTAAGAAACCCATTCTGTGAAGTAATAAAAGGTCACAATGCATCCGGAAAATGTTCCTTCCTTCTATCCAGGGGGCGTGTGGAGTCACTAATTGAATTGGAGGCCTGTGGTCCCTTCACTCCTGTCCAGGTAGAGTTGCCAACAGGTACCGCTCGGCGTCCCTTGAGAAGAAACACTTAGGTGCCATTCCCACCTTTGTGTTTCTACATCAACTGCTTCATCCTGATTTCCTTACCCTCCAATGGAATTGCTTCCCTTATCTCACCCGTCTCTGCTCAGGAATGTACAGGTGTCCCATGGGACAGAGTGACTCCTCCTAAACTCCAAGATATGTGAGAACCGTGTAACCTCATTAAATCTTCACTTTTTATTATTTCTTTCGAAGGAGGGAGTGAGACAGTCGGCATTTGAATAACTTTCCCGGCTGTGACCGCCCATGTGTGGCACCTCATTGGGAAGCACTGGGGGACACGGTAGGAGTGCCCAACCAGTGAAAGGGAGCCATCATGTAAGTTGGGTAGTTTGAGGTACACAAGGGCTGAAAATCTCTTTCTGGAGAACAAGCACATTCCCACCAACATGGGTAGGGGTTCTCTTTTTACACACTTTTGCCAACAGGTGTCTCTCCGTTTGGTCTATCTGTCCTTCTGAGACTTTCACTCTCTCCCTTGTCCATGTGTGATCTGTCATCCTGTCCGTTACGCTCAGCCTCTAACTCCCCGACATCCCATCCTGCTCTCAGTCTAGGTGCAGGGAGTGCGGCCAAAGCATTTTCCACCAGGTTTGGAACAACTTACTTTCCCACCAGGAATATATGAGACAGAACGAGTCCACATTCTTGTGACCAATTGGTTTTGTCTGACTCTGTAATTCTCTTTTTTTAAATTAAATCTTTATTGTTCAGATTACATTTGTTCCTCTTTTTTCCCCCATAACTCCCCTCCTCCCAGTTCCCGCCCCACCCACTGTCCTCATCCATAGGTGCACGACTTTTGGCCAGTCTCTTCCCGCATCTCCCATTCCCCTTTCCCGCCCAAGAATAGTCAGTCCATTCCCTTTCTATGTCCCTGATTCATTGTAATCACCAGATCATTCTGTACATCAGATTATTTATTCACTTGATTCTTAGATTCACTTGTTGATAGATGCATGTTTGTTGTTCACAATTTGTATCTTTACCTTTTTCTTCTTCCTCTTCTTAAAGGATACCTTTCAGCATTTTGTATAATACTGGTTTAGTGGTGATGAAGTCCTTTAGCTTTTCCTTATCTGTGAAGCTCTTTATCTGACCTTCAATTCTGAATGATAGCTTTGCTGGATAAAGTAATCTTGGTTGTAGGTTCTTGGTGTTCAGTACTTTGAATATTTCTTGCCATTCCCTTCTGGCCTGCAAAGTTTCTGTTGAGAAATCAGCTGACAGTCGTATGGGTATTCCCTTGTAGGTAATTGAGCCTCTTTCTCTTGCTGCTTTTAAGATTCTCTCTTTGTCTTTTGCTCTTGGCATTTTAATTATGATGTGTCTTGGTGTGGTCCTCTTTGGATTCCTTTTGTTTGGGTTTCTCTGCGCTTCTTGGACCTGTAAGTCCATTTCTTTCACCAGGTGGGGGAAGTTTTCTGCCATTATTTCTTCAAATAGGTTTTCAATATCTTGCTGTCTCTCATCTTCTGGCACCCCTATTATTCTGATATTAGTGCGCTTGAAGGTGTCCCAGAGGCTCCTTACACTATCTTCACACTTTCGGATTCTTTTTTCATTTTGCTTTTCCGGTTTGGTGTTTTTTGCTTCTTCGCATTTCAAATCTTTGACTTGATTCTTGCGCTCCTCTGGTCTGCTATTGGGTATAATATTCTTTATTTCAGTCCGTATATGCTTAATTTCTAGTTTATTTTTCGTAGCATCGAGGGTCTCATTAGTTTTCGTGAGGCTCTCCTCAAGTTTATTGCAAGCCCTCAAAATTGCGTTTTTTAGCTCCATATCCTCCATTTCTGTCATTTTTTTTGTCTCCGCATTTTTTATGCTTTCTTGGTGCACCCCCTTGTGGTCTTTGTGCACAGTCTTGTTCTAGTTAAGCCTTGAGTGTTGTAGTTAATACTAGAGGGATTTGCCCACCAGGCCGACTGGCTGTGAGAATCACCTGTGTCTGCCCGGGAAAACTTCTGTCCTCTGGGGAGGTGCTAATCTAGCCTTTGCCTGAGGCGATCCGGCAAATGGCTCTGCGCAGGGCTTGGGCGGGGCGGGTCGCAGGGGATCAGCAGGGTGGGCGGAGGGAGCAGTTATGGCTGCTCTCAGTCCCGTTCCCAGAGGCTCTGCTTCTCAGAACCCTGGCAGCCGCTGCAAACTTCGGAGAGAAAGCTGCCCTCAGGTTCCAACTGATGCGGGACAATCCCGCTTCTCCAGTCTGAGTATGAGTCCCTAGAGACTTGCCCGGATCTGGAGCCCAGAGTCTGAGACTCACTCCCGACCGAAAACGACAACCGCGCCCTCAGCCACCAGCCCGCCCCGCGTGCGCACCTCCGCACCTTTAAATTTTCCACACTGCGCCTCCTCTGTGCCTCGGGACGCTGCTGTCTTTCCTTCTAGTTGAAGAGTCTCTCCTCAGCCAGCTTTCCTGTGGTTCTGGGTGATGTCCGTTCCGTCTTTTAGTTGTATTTTTGAAGTGGTTGTTTGCGGCAGCAGTCTCCAGTGTTTACCTATGCCGCCATCTTGGTCCTCCCTCTGACTCTGTCATTCTCAATGCTGGGAGGTGGGCAACAATATCACATTAGGGCTGAATTCAATTTCTCCTCTGACTACAACTGTTGGGCAATATTTGTAAGTATCCAGGCCATGTAACCAACCTCAAAGAACGATGGATTGGACACAGTGTTCATGAGTAGGTAGGACTCTAGTAAGGTGCCAGCATCTTCAATTATTGGGACACTGTTGCTATTGATGGTACTGAGAAAGTGTCTGGTCATTGCCCCTGGCTCCTGGAACTGAGCTCCTAAAACCCTGGGCATCTCCTCAGTGAAAAGTGTCTTTGGGACGCTGATGAGATGGCTCTTGGCTGAGGGTCCTGGAGATAGTCAGGGTGGGGGCTGGTCCCCAGAAAGACCAAGCTGATCAGAGGGTTGGAACCTTCAGGCCCTAGAAGGAGGCAAGAGCAGGAGGAGCCTGAAATGCCTCTCTCCAACCAGAGTCCTGTGTGCAGGGACCCCTGAGCCAGCGGGACAATGACGGCAAAAATGAGCCCTGATACTGTCAGACGGAGACACCCAGAGAATGAGACCAAAACTCCTACACAAACACAGTAACAGGCATCATATCCACAAAAGCAAAGAAACAACGAACACCCAGAAGAGAGGTTCTGAGGGCCTGACCCAGACCTGAGCCTTGGATGATGAGGGGCCTGGAGATGTGATTCATTCGAACAAGTGACAAGGCCTGTGTGTCCCTGTGAGCACAGGCCCTGGTGGGACAGGGAACACTGAGGGACAAGGTCAGAGGAGCAGAGAGGTGACCCAGCCAAGGAGTGACTATGTCAAAGCCCACGATGCACTGAGCACCACCTGAGCATAGGCCCCGACCACATTTCATTCTTACAGCCTCTCCTGTCCCCCCTGCAAAGTCACAAAATACACAGGAATCTGCAGAATCCTTGGTGCTTCCATTTATTTCCACTGAGAAAATAATTAATTAAAGGGTCTCCTTCCATTACCCATCACCAGTCACGGCAAGAATTAAAACACAAGGTCATTCCACAGTCTCATTTCAATACAGAGCAGAAGTTGCAGCTCAGAGCACCAGGGGGTAAAGGCAGGGAGGGGGAGGGCCCAGCCCGCCTCTGCTGACAGGAAAGTGTGGGGAGCAGGGCAGGCCAGCCCCCAAATCAGAGGTTCTTGCGTCAGGAAGTGGGAGCGTGAACACATCTTCCATCACTCAGTCCCCACAAGGCAGCTGCCTCACGCTGTGGAGGACAAGCATCATGAACACATTCAGGTCAGTGGCTGTAACTGGTGACATTCTCAGGGTCCACTTCATGCTCACAGTGTCCCACAGACTCTCCACCACCCAATCCTCCCCTCTGCTCCCCCCCCTCCCTATGGCAGGGTCTCACCTTTACAAGCCGAGAGAGACAGATCACAGCCCTGGCCGCTGTCACTGCCTGGGGAGGGGGGGGAGGGACACACCAGGACGGGGTCAGAGCCCCAGGGCAGGAGACTAAGGAGGAACTATGGGGGGGGGTCCCCCATGGACTCCCATCTGCACTGTCACAGGGACTCAGGGGTCACCCCTCCATACTCACTGGCAGCCTGAGCGTAGCTCCCTCCTTTCCCACCTGCGGGAAGAAAACATCCTGTGAGAGACCAGTGAGGAGGCAGGGCCATGAGGTCCTAAAGGAATCCCCAGTCCTGGGCCTCAGAGAAGTTTCCAGAACCCTGTGTATAGACCCAGGGCAGGACCAGGAAAACTGAGGAAATTGCATGTGTGGGAACTGGACCCACCGCTCTCCCGGAGGTCTGTGCTCAGCAGAGACCTGCCCTCTGACCCGGGTCTGCTGGGAACGGGGTCCCCACCACCAGCATCATCAGGTGATAAGTGGTCCCTCATTTTCCCACGGGCCTCATTACAGAGTAAGTGTGAGCACAGAACTCCACACTGGCCATCACACGCGTGGGGATGGTGCTTCCAGTGAATGAGGCGGGACACACATCTACCTGGGCTTGAACCACCAGTGGAACAAGAGACACAGACCCCACCCCTGCCCACCTGAGCGCCTCCTCCACCACATTACAACTCCAGCCACGGCTACCAGCACAACCAGGCCCCCAGCGATGCCCATGATGATGATGAAGGTGTGAGAAGGTGGTTCTGGGAGGAGAAGGGAAGGAATGGTGAGGGCCCTGACCCCAAGCCTCAGCCCTGACCCCACTGACGTCCCCCAGGGCCCCTGCTGCCCTGAGAAGAGGCTCTGTGCCCATGGTCCCTCCTCACCCCATCTCAGGGTCAGGGACTTGGGCAGCCCCTCATGCTGCACATGGCACGTGTATCTCTGCTCCTCTCCAGGGGGCACCACCACGGCCGCCCACTTCTGGAAGGTGCCGTCCCCCGCAGGCCTGGTCTCCACCAGCTCCATGTCCTGGGTCTGGTCCTCCCCATCACGCTGCCAGGTCAGGCTGATGTCCGCAGGGTAGAAGCCCAGCGCCCAGCACCTCAGGGTGACCTCACTCTCAGAGACGGGGTGGTGGGTAATGTGGGCCTTTGGAGGGTCTGAGGGGAGGGGAGAAAGTGCAGGAACTTTGCATCTGCCATGGGACACTCCAGCAGCGCCCATGTGACCATCCTGAGAGTAGACACACCTGGGGTGGAGCAGGGAGCACACAGCCCACATACCAGCCTGGACAGAGGCACCTGGAAGGCCCTCCTAGTCTTTAGAAAGTTCTAGAATCAGAGACACAGCCCAGGGCAGGAGGCAGGTCTCTGAGGGAGAAAAGGGATTTCTGGTCCTGACCTGGGTGGAGGCCACATGACTCAGAAAAGCTGGGGTCAGGCCTCAGACACAGTGGGTGTGGGCAGCGCACAAGGCCTGAGAGAGAAGGTCCCCTGGGTCCCAGAGCCCCCGTAGGGCCCATGGGAGCCGCTGATGGGCTATTTCAGGGGGTCTCCCTGCACCCCAGGAGAGCCTGCACCCCTAACTGTCCCTGAGAAGAGGGGGGTCCCTCTGTACCTGACCTGACATCCAAGGGGCTCCCTCCCTGACCCAAGGAGGGGTGTCTGACACTGACCCCCTGTCCTGTCTCCTTGTAGGAGCCCCAGCCCCGGGGAGAGGGGGTGGCCCCAGGGCCCCTGGTACCTGCGCGCTGCAGGGTCTCCTTCCCTTTGTCCAGGTACCTGAGCAGTGACTTCACACACAGGCCCTCCAGGTAGATCCTCCAACGCTCTGCCCAACCCTCTGCCTCCCACTTGTGCTTGGTGATCTGAGCCGCCATGTCGGCCGCGGTCCAGGAGGTCAGGTCCTCGTTCAGGGCGATGTAGTCGACGCCATCGTAGGCGTCCTGTCTGTACCCGCGGAGGAGGCTCCCCTCAGGACCGATGTCACAACCAAACATGACCTGGAGGGTGTGAGACCCTGACCCCGCCCCGAGGTCAGCCCCGCCCCGCGGTCAGCCCCGCCCCGCCCGCCCCGCGGGGCCTGAATCTAAAACTGAAGTGAAATCGGGTCAAAGTCCCCGCGGGCTCCTCCCGGGTGGGGGCCGGGTGGGGGCCGAGCCGGTCTCGCCGCCTCGGGGTGAAGATCGGAACCGGACCCTCGGGGCGACCCCGGCCCGTCCGTGGGGAGGGGGGTCGTGACGGGCCCGGCGCGCGGCTCACCGTCCTCGCTCTGGTTGTAGTAGCCGCGCAGGTTCTGCAGGTTCCCTCGGAAAAGCTGTGCGGTGTCCTTGGCCTTCAGCGTCTGCTCCTCCCAATACCCCGGGTCCTCCTGCTCCACCCACGGCTGCTGCATCCACCGCGCCCGCGGCTCCATCCTCGGATTCGGGGCGCTGCTGTTGAACCGCACGAACTGCGTGTCGTCCACGTAGCCGACGATGTAGAATTGGGGCTCCCCGCGGCCGGGCCGGGACACGATGGTGAAGAAATACCTCATGGAGTGGGGGCCTGGGGGGCGGACGGAGGGCAGGGCCGGGGCTGGACACGCGCCTTCCCGGCCCCGCGCCCCCGCCGGGTCCCCTCGCTCCTCCCCGCACCGCCACCCCCTCCGACCCCGCACTCACCGGCCCAGCTGGGGGTCAGGACCAGCGCCCCCGAGAGCAGCAGGAGGAGGGTGGGGGGGCTCAGGACCCGCATCATCCGCTTCTGGGGGGACGGTCTGAGTCCGGGCGCTTCCGCGGAGAAGTGATTACTGGAAGCCGGTCTGATGCTGATTGGCTGCTCTGGAACCGCTTAGCCAATGGGAGTGAGCAATGGGGCCGCGTCACAAGTCGTCAGGAAGGAGGCGCCGACACAGGTTGGGAGAGGGGAAGTGAAACCAGGAGCTGGGGAATCCCCCACACGGAGCTGCCCGCCCCCAGACTCTGTCCCCTGCGTAGCCTGGGCGCAGGCCTGGGCCCTGGGACTCGGTCCTGACCCTCCTCCTGCGCGGGGCGCCCGTCACACTGTCCCCGAGGCCGGGCCCAGGCGCTGTGCTGTTCAGGGACTTTCCAAGGTTTTGGTGTCACCATCTCTGTGCAGCCTCACACACAGGCAGGCGCCCAGATAACCTTGTGTGTGTGGTGACGTCATCACGGAGTCACACAGGGTGAAGCAGTTATTAATCCATGTCGCATGCTCACTGCCTCTGAGATGCTAACAGAAGTATGTTTTTAAAAATATATATATTTTATATTGATTTCAGAGAAGAAAGAAGAGGAAGAGAGAGATAGAAACATCAATGATGAGAAATAATCATTGATCGGTTGCCTCCTACATGCCCCACCCTGGGGATGGAGCCTACAACACAGGCTTGTGCTCTGACAAAAAGTTGAGCTCTGACCTCCTGGTTCATAGATCAATGTCCAACCACCGAGCCCCGCTGGCTGGGGAATATTGAATAGTTTCTGTTCTGTTCTGTCACAGTCCCCAGGGCTGAGTTGCTGGGCGGCTCTTGTCCTCATGCAGGTGATGTAAAGTGATGCCTTGTGTCTCTAAGTCCCAGAGACCTTCCCGTGCTGATGCATTTAATGACGTCATCAAAGCTCACAGGTGTTGCTGTTTCCACAGAGCCCCCTAGAAAAGCGTGTCAGCACTGGGGAGCGGTCTAGCTCACGTGGTGGGACACACCTGTTCCCACATTCTGGTTTTCTCTTGGGGGCTGACATTGTATCAAGACAACAGGACTGTCAGTTGGCACCTGCCAGGTGATATTTCCTGAAGGAGAAGCTCACATTCATTTTTCAATTGGACATGAATTTTCCAATTCACCAAATCTCAGCAATCCCAGTGTCTGTGTCATTCATTCTTTTAAGTCAACATGGGCTAGGCCGGTGTGGCTCAGTGACTGAGCATTAACCTATGAACCAGGAGATCAGGGTTCCATTCCCTGTGAGGGCACCTGCTGGGATGCAGGCTAGATCCCCAGTGGGGGGCGTGCAGGAGGCAGCATCTGCAGCGGTCAAGCGGAAAGAAGTTAACTAGAAGAGGACGCTCTGCCGGGAGAAGGCGTGAGCCTGCAAGCGGGCCGCGTCAGAACAAAGTCTTGCACGCGAGACTTACTGTTCCGAGGCAGAACTTTCCTTGACGTGATGAATAGTCCATGAGGGCATAGAAAGTTCAGGGGAGGGTGCACTGCTGCAGGTGGAAAGAGTCTTTGTATTATGTAGGAAATTAATAGTGTAATGTATAACTTAGCTCTGATGATTTCATAAGCATGATTGTTAATCATTGTCACTTGCTGTACCCCATTGTTAATCATTGTTACTTGCTGCACTCCATTGTTATTTGCTGTGCTCACCCCCAATAAAAGCCATGAGGCATCAGAGGATCTTTGCTATTCGCCTGAGCGAGCGGTAGCCCTCTGCTTCTCCGTATCCTGTCGTCCAACTCATCTCTGCGCCTCCGTTCACCAAGAACATCAATAGCATCTATCCATGAATCTCTCCCTTCATGAATGTTTCTGTCTTTGTCTCCCTCTCAGTTCCTCTCTGAAAGCAA